>NW_009605994.1:2608-6522 GCF_000690535.1 Cariama cristata | reverse complement strand
TTCCCTACAGAAGCGGTGTTTAATTTAGAGGGGGAATTCCAGAAAGGAACAGCTCTTTGGTTTGCGATCCATGGTCCCCATACCGACGCGACAGCAGCCAGCGATGCCGACGTTCCCGTTCCAAAGCTCTCTTCTCATTCCCGCTGCTGCTGTTCCAGGAAAACTACCAAAAAGCAGAGGCAGCATTCACATAACGTATGACATGTTTCATTTGTTATTTAAAAATCTTTAGGAGCTGATATCATGGGCGCGGGTTCAACAGAAAGAAGGAGCTGCCAGGTCCATGCAGGCTCCCTGGAAGACGCCTGGTTTCCTGCACGATGGAATTACTGCAAGTCCCAACCAGCTCCTGGTCAGGGCTGCTTTCATCTCCCAGCTCCCTTCCAGTCATCGATGTTAAACAAATTTATGTAGATTAAAGCTATTGGTGTGTTATGCACAAAAATCAGCAAGTCCCTCAAGTTTGGACCTTCCTTGGGAGGGTATAGTGCAAGAAAGGGCCTTTTTACGCCCATTTCTGGGAGCAGGGGGCAATGCATCTTTTGTCTGACTTGTTGCAACAAGTCTCACACTATATAGGATTTCAAATGACATCTGTATTAATTATATCCCAACGTATGCCGGTGAAACCAGATCTGGGCTTGGGTTCTGCCTGGTGGGGATGAACATCGAGGCAGAGGTGAAGAGGGGCTGGGAGGAGATGGAAAGTTTCAGGGCACGACTGAAAGTGAGGTCCCGGTTTGAAGAAGTGGTGGTGAAAATGCTATCACGTTTTTCAGCAGCTCTTCTCCCACTCCATATGCCCTCACAGCTGCAGACCGGTGCCACGAATATATTTTTTACAAGAGTTTACTGCAAAATGTTGTGTCTGTTTTCCAGGAAAAATTTGAAAGGAAACAAGCTCGGAGTTTTGGGGTTTTTTTTTCCCCCCTCTTTCAAAGCATACTAACAGAGCACCTCCTGTCAAACCCAAACCAGAGAGACCAAAAAATATTTTGGCTTTTCTCTGAAATGAAAATAAAACTTTTCCAGCCATACAGGACTCGTCATTTTCTCTTATCTCATCTCTGAAAAAAACACAGTCAGAAAACCATCTTTTGCAACGCAAAACATTTCTACTCAACCCGAACCCTGCAAAAAAAAGACCCATTCTGCTCAAAGGACTTTTTTGATTCCCTGGGAGAAAGACTTCAGTGAAAACAATTTATAAGGACATAAATAACTATTTTTTGGTTTACTTTCATGGTCTCTTGCCAGCCCTGTAGATTCAGGGAGAGAAAGGCAAAGGAGCAATCGCTTCCGTTCCAAAACAATTCATGCCCAAGCGTGACCCCGTTTGGTACGGATGCTGTGCAGCACCCATCACTACCTGTAGGTGCTTTTATTAAGGGAGCAGGGCACAAACCCAGTATCAGGCCCAGGCAAACACTGGCTTCACCAAGAAAGACGGGAAAGTGTCTTATGCAGGTTCATCTTCTAATATTGGGCTCCGGCAGTTGCCAGTCGCATTTGAAGTCGTTCCTCCAAAGCAGCATCACCACCCACATCAGAGGCTTCCCCATTTTTCTATGGCAAGGGGGAAAGGACCACGGCTGTACCACCAGCCTCATCTTCATCTGGCCAAGGACCACAATGTGCAGCATGTCCCTCAGAGCAAAGGGGATGCGAGGAGTTGGCGGTCCTTCCTCCCATCAATGCGAGGAGTTGGCGGTCCTTCCTCCCATCAGAGGGTTTGGGTGTCCTTCCCATCACCCGCAGCTCATCCCTCCGGCCATGCTATGGGTTTGGTGTTGCAACTGCACCAAATGACCTGATGGAGAGCTCCTGGTTGAGATGAAGTTTTTGAGACAAATCCTGCTGCCCCCAAAAGCTTTGCGCCCAGGTCGTGGTGTGTTGCTGTGACCAGGCCACGAGGAGGGAGAATAGGGGTAAACCTGTCAAATCAGCTCTAGGAGCTGGCAATATTTAATTAGGGATGTGTGAAGCAAATGCTATAGGACTGTGAGTGCATCAGCCCTGCAGCTCTGCAGGGTGAACTGCAGGGTTTAGCTGCTGCGCCCATGGGAGGAGGAGGAGGACGAGGAGGAGGAAGAGATGTACCTTCATGCAAGGCAGGCTGCTGCTCACAATGCCCGCTCTTCGTCTTCACTCAGTTTCCAAGGCTGCGAAGATAAAGTGGTTTTGTTTTTTTTTTCCCCTCTCATTTTTAATTTTAGGAAGGGCCTTGTGTGAGGAGCACGCTGCCAGCACGTGCAGTCAGGAATAAGAAGCCAAGGGAGCATCACTGGAGCAGTCCTTGGAGAGGAGCTTGAGGGCTGAAGGAGGAGCTGGCTAGAATGGACAAGGCAGCTCTTCACAGCTTTACATGCTGTAAATCCCATTTTATATCCCCCGTGCCACATACTGGGAGAAATAAACAGAGTTTTGCGATGATTATTCAGAGTCTTTATGACGGTTATAATGTTCTCTGCTGCTCACCTCGCTCTTGCCTTGCTACCTCGGTGCGTTTTCATATCGATACAAGTTTCTGCTGTGAAATGATCCCTGAAAAGAGTTTACCTGCCACTAAATGGCTCTGAACTCTGTGAAATGCTTTGGTACAACACCGTGAAACACAGCTCTTGGCTTGCTGGAACAACATGCCGAGCACATACTTCAAGCAGTGCCCTTGTTAAGGGCTATGAAGTGTGGCACCGGCTCATAAAGAACTCCAGAAGATACCTTATATTCATAGCCCAGCAGTATAAAATTTAACCTGTTGCATCCTTCAGCACCCCTGACACCAAGCCAGACAAGGAGCAAAATGCATAAGGCAAACTAATCCGGAGAGTGCCTTCTTTTGCCACAGCTGCCAGCAAACGGCTCGCGAGGCATGTCTTCGCAACTGGCAGGAGCTTTTCTTCCAAACCATCGGCTCAGATCACCCTGATGTACATCCCCTCCTTTTTTTTCTCCCCGTGATCTTTCTCCCGGACTCCCTAAGGATGAGAAGATCCCCCCCAAAACCCATGAAGGACCATCTCCAAGAGGCGAGGGGGTGATGTGCCAGATAGATCCGTGCCATAAAGCCTGGCTGACTTAAGTGTGAGTAAAGGCATCCGAATCTCATCCAAGGAGGAGATTCCTTGCTCTTCCCCCGGGGCCACGCGCACGTCGTTCGTCGTGCAACCGCTCTCCGTACGTGCGGTGCCAAATGCAACAAGCCGACCTGGTGCTATTTCAGCCTACGCGATGTGTTTTTCCACCAGCACAGTTTAACATCCGTTTCTTTGCCAAGCGTGCGGCCTTCCCACTTCATTATGGTCATGAGAAAATCATTTCAGTAAGAAAACAAAGGAATAGGTTTAGCAGCCCTTCATCCCTTCTGTCGGCGAGCACGTGCGGTGTTTGTTTGCAAAGTTGGGCATAAGCTAATAAGCCGATCTTGCGAAGATTTACACTCAGGTAAAGACTTCCATATGGGCTTAACATTAAGGAAGACCTTAATCTAAAGGAAAATATTTGGAGGGGGCTTTTTTTTTTGTTTCTCTTGCAGTGTGCTGTAGGACCAATTAAATATTCACCAAAGCGAACAGAGGGAGAGTCGCCGACTTCAGTGGTCTCGGGGACGGCTGGCCAGGCAGGAGGCAAGGGCTTCATCTGAGAAGGCGCTGTTCGTCTCTCACAGCACCTACGGCTCCCATCAAAGTCACAAGGATTGTCGGTTCTCAGCCTCGCGTGGAGCTGGGGCTGGATGAGCATTTGCAGGAGAGGGGTGGCTGTTTGCGCTTGCCCTGGGAAAAGCACAGGAGGGGGCTGCCCAGACAATGCCTTCGGTGTCAGGAAGAGAAGACGGAAAGAAAGGACCTGAACACAGAAGCCAGAAGGCACCTTTTTGCAACGGGCTCGACAAACTGGGGGAATTGAAAAGCTTG
>NW_009605994.1:0-2595 GCF_000690535.1 Cariama cristata | reverse complement strand
CCCCCCCCCCCCCCGCCCCATGAAGGCGGTGTGACAGAAGAGAACACAGGGATCTGCCTCCCTGGCCTGCAGCCAGCGCGACTGTGGTGCAAGACCTTGTCTCCTACAGGTTTTTTGGGAGCAGAGCAAGCGCTGCCATACACCCCGGGAACAAACGCATCGCCTGCGAAGGGTACGGCACCTGCGAGAGCCCTTGCGATGATGACATCGCATGCCGGATCGCGACTTTCACGGTCGTTTGAATTTAAGCCCTAACAAAGCTGGAGAAAGAGATGCTCAGCTGCTGATCTCGGGGGTTTTGCCCCCGACACCCACCCTGCTGCAGCCAACAGTGCGAGCTGCTGCGTGAGCGTGGGGAGAGCAGCACTGTCCTGTGCAGAGTTAGGGTTTCGTACCTGTTTTTTAAAGGATGGGTGCAGGTTTTCATCCTCCCCAAACTCCTCCTCTGGGAAGACAGCCTGGAGTTGCAATGTTGTGATGCGGTGGGGTTTCCCCAAGACTCCTGTCCTTGGAGACCCCCATCCCTGCAACCTCTTCCCCTGCAGCGAGGAGCCGGGGTAATGCAGCCCGTTTTATCCCCAGG
The DNA here is from genome assembly GCF_000690535.1 of Cariama cristata. NCBI lineage: Eukaryota > Metazoa > Chordata > Aves > Cariamiformes > Cariamidae > Cariama > Cariama cristata. The sequence goes on along the minus strand of NW_009605994.1, from coordinate 2,012 downwards.
CAGCTGAAATGATTTTCAATACCGCCCTTGACGTTTAATGAAGCCGTTCCTGCGAGCCAGTCGCCCCCGCAGACGTCTGACAGATGTCTTTTAGCCGTATTAAGCTTTTGCAAGGAAGGGGCTTCAGTTCACCCCCCTTCTTTTGAGACACAACCAGCCCGAGCAGGCAATCCCCATCCCGCTCGCCAGCTTCTACCGACAGCCCGTAAACCTCCCCTTCAGAGAGACCTCTGCGCGCCGCTAACGTTGACACTTGTTTAATATCATTCTCCTACGGCTTTGTATTTTTCAAATGTCGATACTCAGTAAGTGAAGGTGACGGCCTGCGACTGTGCATCGCTGGAGCTGGTGGGAGACAGGCGGACTCCGACTGTAGCTTAAAAACCAAACCCTCCCACTGCCTACATGCTTCTCAGGGCATGAAAAGCGATTTCAAATCCGCATGCAGCCACTTAGAAGTGATCCGAAATGGATAACAGGCAGGAAAGGAGAAGAAAATAATGATACTGTCAGTAAAAAGAAAGGTAGGATATATCGCCCGCTCTGTATTTAAGCAATGGCAGTAATTTTAAATGATCTGTATTGTCCTCAGATCAGCAATGTTTTACACAAGAACGAGACAGAATTTATTAAGCACCCAGGATCCCATGATAATTTTCACATGAAGAAACTGTGATCAAAAATATAGTCTTTAGGGGGGAAAAAAAAAAAATCCCAAACCTAAAAATCCAGGGATTTTGGTATATTTTTTTTTTTTCTCTCTATGTGGAATCGAGGAGCCTTCTGGCTTGCAGTGGAGTATATTTTACACAGCTAAATTGCTTTTGACAAATGAAACCAAGTTACTGTTAATTACTCAACCTGTGGCCTTTACCAAAGTGAAATATATGATTAAACAAAATGGTTCAGACAGCACATTAAGCTTTGAAGAACGATTTTATTTTTTTGAGCTCTCGAAGCCTTGCCTTCAGAAAACAGAAAGCATTTTTTGGTCATGACAGCGGGATTGTTCAACTCTCTATATTTAGCCGGTGTCAAAATGCTGAAGGAAAAAAAATTGTCAGAAGTAATTTGCTGATCCTCCTGACACAAAAAGCACACGCACAGACACCCAGCTAATATTGCATTCCACTTTGCGAGGGAGAAACATTATGCTTTGCAGCATGCCTTTTGTGAGCAGGCGCTCGTTTTGAACCCCTTGCCGTAGGATTTTTCCAATTTTGATTGATCGTGACAGAAAAGGAGCTCCATAACCACGACTAAACTAAATATCCTCTCTAAGAGTCACAGTATTTCTGAATCGTTCATGAGTATAGAAGAAATAACAGGGAAACACACGGGAACCCCTACCTTTAACTACACCAGGTGACAGCTGCCACGCTAGAGCGATATGCTCGCTGTTTCTGTTTAAAAATAATTTTTTAAAAGCTTTCAGAGCTACCTGTTTCAATGCCGCTTACACATTTTTATTCAGCAAAACCAGCAATGTAAAACCGTGCATCTGTCACATGAAGCTCCGCTCCTCGGAAGGCACAAAAAAGATACACAAATATCCCACAGCTTTTACAAACAGAGTTAAAAGAAGGGGGTGATTTTTTTTTTTTCCTGAGCTTCCCATCACAGCAGTAGCAAGAAAAGAAAAGAAAAGAAAAGAAAAGAAAAGAAAAGAAAAGAAAAGAAAAGAAAAGAAAAGAAAAGAAAAGAAAAGAAAAGAAAAGAAAAGAAAAGAAAAGAAAAGAAAAGAAAAGAAAAGAAAAGAAAAGAAAAGAAAAAATAATGGTATTTCTCTGTTTCTGAGCTGAGGAGCGGTCCTGGGAGCTGCTGCTCCCTCACCCCGGAGTGGGGGGAACCGGGACTTCGCTCCCCACCCAAAGCTTTTTTTAGTCCCAGCCTGGCGTTTTCCATGCCGGACCATGGACTGCCGGCGCTAAATCAAAACCTGAGCGCCGGTAAACCGGGAGGCCCGGGAGAGGAGCGGAGAAAGGGGGGGTGGAGGGAAGCCGGAGCGGATT
>NW_009605993.1:15002-25287 GCF_000690535.1 Cariama cristata | reverse complement strand
CAGGATCCGGCACTTGGCCTTGTTGAACCCATTACAATTGGCCTCAGCCCATCGATCCAGCCTGTCCAGGTCCCTCTGTAAAGCCTTCCTACCCTCAAGCAGAGCAAACTCCCGCTCAGCTTGGTGTCATCTGCAGACTTACTGAGGGCACACTCAATCCTCTCGTCCAGATCATTGAGAAAGATATTAAACAGAACTGGCCCCAATACAGAGCCCTGGGGAACACCACTTGTGACCGGCTGCCAACAGGATTTAACTCCATTCACCACCACTCTTTGGGCCCGGCCATCCAGCCAGTTTTTTACCCAGTGAAGAGTATGCCCATCCAAGCCGTAAGCAGTTTCTCCAGGAGAACGCTGTGGGAAACGGTGTCAGAGATCCACAGGCAGTAAGACCCACAAGCAGCATTCCTCAAAGGATGGGTGGGTCCTGAATCATGAAGTGGATTCTTCCAGATATTGTGACATATTCATACCTTGAGGGAAGATTAGTTTTCTTTTTTGACAGTCATAACATAGGCTCTTCCCTAAACATGTTCATGAAAAGAGAAGCAGCTCCTTATTTGCTGACATTGCCTCGCTGTGTCCTTGTCTCTTGCCTTTTATTTAGATTGCAAGTTCTTTCAGCAGACACCATCTTTCATCCTCTTTGCATGGTGTCACACATGAGGGGATATTGTCCATGACTAACAGGAAGGTAATACAAATAACAGCATTTCATGGCTAGGGGCATACAGAGGTTATCACTACTACAAACTGCCAACAAAACTGCAGTTAAAGCTCTGATGAGCTCAGATGAGCTCTAGCATATCTTACTATGATGGTTGGAGATGCAGCTGCAGAGCACAAGAGCAATCCTCCTTGAATAGTAAGTGGTCACACTGAGAGGGGCAAAACACTGACCCCCCTGAGCCAAAGCTCCCAGAAGCTACTGACCTAAATTTCAGAAAAAGAATACTTGTCTCAAGCTCAGTACATCTTTAAAGAAGTGCTGGTAGAATTGGGGTGAACCTCCATCCATATCAAGCTAGCTGAGAAACCAGTTCATCCAAATGTGACCAAGAGGAAGCTACATTTGCTAAATCCAGATCTGTCACTGAAGGAGGTAAAACCAGGACTGCGCAAAGGCAAATATGGGAACTAAAATGTCTCTTTACTCCTAAAGAGGAAAAGTCTGTCGGCACCCTAATGCTCCGCAGAAGGAGGAGAGTACATTGAAACCAGGACATGAGAGCGCAGAGGCCAGCAGCTGAGCAGGAGGAGGGCATCAGGCAAGAAACCAGCCAGGAAGAGATGGCTGGGGAGGTGGAGACAACCAGAGCAGCAGCACTGCTCCAACCAGCCACTGAGTCCAGCAGGCAGGGAACCTTATTTCACTTTCTCCTCTCTCTAGAAGAGTACAACTATAGAATCTGGTTTCTTTATAAATTATCAAGCCATCCCATGGTTCTACTAAGACACAACAAAAATGAGTGGTGAAGTGAGGGGTCGTGCGTCATGGAAATCAAAGAGTAAGAATTGTTTGTTGTTAACAGAAGCCAAAAGCTTTTTAGGGGTCCTTAGGACAGACAGAAGACACATCCCCCAAAAGATGGTTCATTTGCTCTACCTTAAGACAGCACAACCTTTCAAACCCCTGGCAAGCCGTATTAACTAGGCCATAATCCTTCCCCCTCAGGCCTCACAAAACCCAGTAAAGTAGTTATTGCCAAAAGACTGCACTACGCACAGATGTGTTCAGCTATTAATGGGTTTTGCAACTATTTTCTGTCTAGTAAGATAAATGATGAACAGAATGAGCATGCCCTTGGTCTTGACCAGAATGCTGTTGAAAAGAGAAGAGGAAAAAAGCTTTCTGGAAAGACAGAATGAAGGTGGTGATCCCGTGCTGGGGAGAATCCTAAAGCAGTCATCTTCCCATGCAAGCTGTACATTTCCAGTACTGATGTGAATCCCGTCTGAACTGCTTCACCCAGCCATGTAGTACAAGCACCAAGGTTGTATCTTGATGGTCTGTGGATACCAGGTGGATGCAGAAGTCATCGTAAAGGGCAGTATCTCTGATCTACTGCTCTACCTGGAAAAACCCCCAACAGACTCGCTGTTGGGAGTGGTGAAGTTTGTATGCCTCCTTTTTTGCCCTTTTTTCAGTTTTATCAGTTTTTCTGAAAACTCATTAACTTCCCCTGGCCACAGTTACGCTTGTTGCTTAATTGCTACTTGTGATGAAACCAGGCCATGAAGACCACAGCGGATTTGTTGCCTCTCTAGGTTAAAACTTTACTACTGCGGTTTCCAGAACTGCGCAGGACTAAGTAACGCTGGCGGGCAACTCCTCTAGGACACCATTTAAGCAGCCTTGGCTGCTGTAGACCTCTATTGTAATAACATCCATTAAACTGAGCTGACTTCCTACAATATTGCTGTCTTGCAGGAACAAAGAGAAACAAATCTAAAGAATTAGAAAAAAAATATGCTACATTGAAGAAATATACCCAGGGCTTCAGGACTGCCCTTGAGTGACCTTCAGAACTTGTGGGCTTTTCCAGTCCCGCTCTCCTTTTCCATATGGAGGCTGGCACAGGAGGCTGCCTCCACAAGGGCAACAACCGAACTGTTTCTTGGTTCTCCAGTGCCTCATCTTCTCACGCAGCTTTTGCACTGCTGGAAAGGACCAGTGGAAACTGCTACTAAATTCAGCTTCTATGGCTTCATATTTGCCTTGTACAAGTATCAATGCCTGCAGAAAGCATGAGGTGAAGCACTGCTCAACGAACAAATGCAAACAAAATGCAGAAACCAAGAATGGACTTTGCCCACAATTGCTCCCATCCCCAAATCACTGCGAATGAAATGAATTTAGAACAAAGAACACCATAAAACATACATTAGCGATGCAGTTTTTAACTTTGTGGTGTCACTAAGGAGAATGATGAGCCATTTCCCTCACAGGGCTTCCATGAGCCTCTGTTTCTGCACTTTGTGGGTGCCAAGTGTGATGCTTGCTCAGAAATCCTTGCAGCTGGACTTCACCTGGAGGCTCTGGCCAGCTGCTGGAAAGAAACTGCAGGATTGAGAGCAGTTACAATTGCAGTATTGTTCGTACCATCTCCTTTGGTTCAGAACACGTCATTATTAGAGACTATTTTGTGGGCCCTCTTCCATGTTAGTCCCTTAAGAAAGGCTTCACTGCAATTATGTTTTTTCCTATTTGGCTTTCATTTAGGAAAACTGAAAATCACTAAGAGGAGAATTACTGCCAACACTGACCTTTATTTTCACCCAAAGACACAAATCAACTAGGTGCGACACACACTTTCATTCCTTTTTTCCGTCTTTTCTTTCTTCTACCCAATAAATATTTTAAGGTAATAAACATAAGCTCAGCACTGAGCCTGTAAAGAAACACACATGGGAGATGAATTAGTCACAATGCTAATAGTTCAACATTATAGCAGTAAAAACATATAAATATATTCAAAGGTTTCATTTTACAGTATTTGAAGTGCAACATGTCATTTAACAACCAAAAATGTTAGAAACCACCATTTGACAGACTGAAGACCACCACCAGCAGCATTTCAAAGTAACACCAAGCCCACAGGGAGCAACTTAACATCGTTCTAGAGGGGACTTTCTGGCATAAAAAGAAAAATAAGGCAGTGCACAAAGTGGCTTGGCATTTTAAATTCTTAAAAATAGTAATTGACAGTATTGTTATGAAAACAAACAGAAGATGGAAGGGGCTGGGAAAAGGAGGCTCAGAGAGGGGAAACAACCCACAAGGCCAGCTGGTCTCTTGTGAAAATATGCACTGAACTGCAGCATTTTGGAATCACTGGCAACACTGTAAACAAAAAAGGTAACTGTTTAAAAAAAGGTGACTGCGTGCATAATCCAGGGCTCTTCATAACTCCCTCATTAGTTGACGGATTCTTGAATAAGTATTCTTTCTTCCCCCCTCCCCTTTTTTTTTTTCCCATAGAACCAAACAAAAATATTTGGCCAAACACCAAGCTGTACTGACCACTAGCGCTTATCTCCAGGCCTGTGCATAGGTCACTATGTCAGCTAGGGATATAATTTTTCAGGACTGACATAAGCTACAGCACAGGAACAATTCTATCGCCTTAAACATGTTTTTCCCAGGCGGAGACAGGTGTGCAGGCATGATGCCGGGTCCTGCAGGGAAGACCGGGTCTTGAGCCCCTCCAGTTGCAGCGCAACAGTCGAAGTGGACAGGTGTGATGAGTCACGCTGATGCAAGACAGTGCCACTGCCTCCAGTGGGGAGCTTCTGTGAGCGATGGCAAGTCAGGCTTGCCAGAGCGATGCAGAGCTCAATTAAAGTGCTCATCTCAGGCCCTTTTTCTCTGAAAAGGCGGCGCGTGTTAAAAGCACCTGCCAAGTGTGGTGTCCAACTGACAGGGACTTCAGCAGGGAGGTGGTTCCTACTCACCCCTAGTCTTCCCACCTCAAATATTTTCAATGTGATAATAAAGAGCATCTGCCTTAATGAGAAAAATCACATGAACGTCCCTGGCCTGCTGACACAGCAGAACAGTTCAGCAACAAGCAGCTGTACTGACTCGCACATGAAGCTGACCTCACGCTGGCTGTTCAGCCAACCCAGTTCTCCAAATTCAGTGCATCTGAGCAATTGGTGAAATTCAGTTTTGTGTAGCAGGAAACAAGACATTTGAGAAGATCGGGTTTGTGACATTTTCATACAGACATGGCTCCTGGTTTCCACACCACCCCTTAAAACCACACGCACTCAGTAAGGAGACATTTATTCCATTATTTCTGTTTTCAAATTTTTGGTACAAATTTTATTTTCAGAAGTTCCCACATGATCCTTTCTTCTACCAGTGTCTTTTAGGATTTTTCTGTCTCTGATTTATTTCCTTTATCTGTTGAAGCAAAAGCAATGATTGCTATGGAAAGCAATAATGGCAATATTACAAATATTTTAAAGCAGCATCCATTTGTCTCTTTGCCTCAAAAAAGAAAAAATAACAAAAATAAATCCAAAGACAAGATCCATACTGCCACAAAGGCTTTTGTTTGTAATATCCAGAAGTATGCTGCGTTCCCATATACGAGTTGTACAAGTCCAGCACAACTTTGCAAGTTTGTGCAGAGCCTGATAAATAAGACACAGAAATATCAGATATGTTATACTGTTTCTAAGAACTTTTACTCTGTAAAATGTTTGGTCACTCAAAGCTATAAGCTTAATCACATATCAAAGAACACAGGCAATAAAGCCCATCTTACTAGAACATATAGTATTAGGCCAAACAAAATATAAGAGGACAAAATCTAGTGGTCACTGAAGCCTCTTCAAAAAAGTCTAAAACAGAATGCTTCCATCATGTATCAGAATAAAAATGTACTGTATTAAAATTTGATTTTTTTTTTTTTAACAAGCTGTCTTTTAATCAGTCTTCTATTTACAGTGCAGAACTTCTGCCAACTGCAGTAGTTTAACTTTGGCACAACACTAAGTTCCAATCCTTTTGAGTATTCAAGTCCTGTGTGTGTCCAAAAATTTTCTTGGTTTCACGAAAGATTAGGCCCATTCACAGTTAACCAGTTATCTTGAACTTTTTCAAGAATTGCTTCCCCTTCACCACATTGGGCAGCTACAAAGGAAAGACACTGTAAGCTATTGCATCATTCAAAAGAAACTCTTCGTTCTAAACAGCGACAGTATTGTTGCTTCCTTTAACATCACATACATCAGACAGATCACACAGACAGCTACGTACTGGACACCTTCTAAAAACCTTGCTGGTCGTTAGTGAATCGTCTTCCTCATACTTCAAATACATAACAATGCATTAACTTAATTTCATTTCACATGTCAAACAGGACATTTAAATATATTGCAATATATTATAGAAAATTGCAAAGCGCCATCATTTCTGTAAACGAGACTGACACCTGTTAACTCTCCTGTGCACATGAAGAGCAGTACCTAGTGCCACATTTTCTATACAATATAAAGCCTTCCCAGGTAGGGCAACTCATTTTAGTGCATTTCTGTACAGACTGTAAGCATACATGCAGATAGCCAACTATACAAAATTGGAAAAGCTTTTGTAAGCTGGAACTAGAGGCGAGGAGAACATTTCAAAATCATAATGGAGCTCTTGTGGTTGATTGTTTCGTATCACAGATGAAGACTTGAATCTTCTGTCATTCTAGCAGATTCTTTAGGGAAAGTTTCATGATAGGTACCTAGTATTGAATAAGCATAAGGAAATACTTTCATCAACTGGGACACAAATATTATGTGTCTTAACACATTCTAAGTCATGCACAGTCCAATGTTCATATAGTAACCTTATCTCTAAAATACTTGAGAAACTCGAAATCATTTTTATGCCACAGTATTATAACCAACAATCAGTTACTTTATCCACCACTGTAGTGCTACCTGCTCCAAAATAAAAAGGAAAAGAAAACAAGACAAAACAAAAAAACCCCTCATGCTTCCCCACAAGCATCAAGTTGGAAGCAGAGGTAAGTACCATTGCTAACCACAACACAAAGATCAGCGCTGCAATCCAGCCAGCACGCTCCCAGGCGAACATCCATCTCGCCTAATTTCAGATGTCTGTAGTGTCAGTGTCTGCCTGCAAGCCATGTGTAACAGTCAATGGAGTTTCGGGTGCAGTTTGTCTGACCAACTCCAGGTATGTAAGATGAGCAGGCTTGCGTTCATTAGGTATACTGACTAGTGACGGTGTCTTGCCCAAATGCAGACATCATCACGCAATCAGACAAATCTCACCTTAATTCATGAAAAGTGCTACGGGATCCTCAGTTACCAGTCTACATCTGACAATGTTGTGTAAGTCAGTTTTGCAATGACTATCCACTGAAAAAGTGCAGATGCTCTCCACCACAGAAGGAGAAAAATCCCCAAGAGCTCCAATCGTTAAACTTGAAAATACTGGCTGTGACCCGCCTGTGCTTCAAAATCTCCCTTTTTAAAAGAAAACAATACAGAAATTTGAGCTACTGAGTGTGTATAAGTAGCTATTGAGGGGATTTTTCACTTTCTGTTACAACTTTCATTTTAAAATCTTTTCCTACAGAGTCTTCATACATCATCAAACCTCAAGTAACTTGACCTGGTAAGTTTGTGTCATGCTACTTGGTAAATTTACTTATCCTAGGATATCACCAGCTTGATGGAGAATACAGGCGTAACCCAGCACTGTTCAGTGCAAGGAACCGAGCCCTCTACTAGCCCTTTCCATCTCTAATTTACACGATCATCCCAGGCATTACAAAAAACTCTCAACAGTTTTACTGCTCTCTGATCACTGATACTATCTTTTCATTACTACTGAATGTAGGCAAAATTGTTTTTCAAGAAAAAATAAATTAAATCAAAGAAAGTAGCTATATTTCATTGCACTCTATTTTTGTGCATTCAGCTTAGGGCAGGGATATTTAATATTAAAGAAGCTTAAAGACTATCTTCTCTCCTTGGGAGATATGAATATAGACAGATATGGGACTCAGGTGGAGGACACAAATTGATACTGTCATATTTACAGAAGCAAATACTGATATCCAGCCTGAATACACCGTACTCCATTAAGTGCAAAAGGGAAAATGCTCCCCACCTTAAACTACAGCTTGGTTACTCAGCAGCCAGAGACTAGTTGTCAGAGTTGTTACTGCTGTGCTCTCATTTCAGAGGAAACCAGAGGAGGAAGAGAGAGTCTGCATCTTTGGGCTTTCTGGCCTACGAGGGCTGTGTAAGGCCATGAATCACTTTGTATGGTCTCTAGAAATGCTTTCTCTGCTCTGTAGAGGAGAAGGGAGTGCATTTGCCTACCTCAGGAGTTCCTTGGTGAGCAGGAAGAAAATAGGCATTTGCCCAAAATCAGCAAATCATGCATTAGAAAAATTATTTCAAGCCATGTGCGGACATCGCAAGCGTTTCCTTCCCAATAATCAACGTTACAGCCAGACACTATATTGCATATAATGTCATGAAAAAAACAGTTTTTAAAATGGTACTGGACAAGGTTAAAAAAGGGAATGGCCTCATTTACTATAGTGTTTTAGAGATAATCCACTAAATTCTAATCATGAGGTACTAGATATCTTTCCTCTCCTTTGCTTTCACAACAAAGCAGAGATTTCTATGTGCTAAAAATGAGTGATTGCAATACTTTACTTGTTCTGTCAGAACAGCAAGAGTAAAACTTGTTTTGCTTATCAACTTTTAGGTAAGTGAATTCTGCAGGGCAAGCAAAAGTTAAGAGCCTTCAAGCTTCTGCATTTTCCCTTCTTTCCACTTCTTACAAGCCAGCACTCTGTTAGTTCATTCAAACCTCCAGGGAGAAATAGGTCTGACTTTCTTTTTACAACAAACACAAACCTTGGGGTCATTGAGAGGCTGATACTGGGAAGACAGCACTGTTTAAGATGGAGCCGGGCTCTTTCATTGTACTCAGAGGCAAGAGCAAAACATGCCATAAAGCAGCATGATACAGTGACGGTGGATGCCTCACCCGGCTGTGACACTGCTTGCTTTCTTTTAGCCCTGTGCCAGAATGGAGAGGGAGAGGATCATCTTTATTCTCTCTTTAGCCTAATTCCAGAGAAAGCAGTGACTAGCATTATCAGATCAGGAACTCCTGACAGAAACAGCAGATGAAGAGAAAAGCTCTACCTCAGCTCTAAAGGAACCGGTGCTCACAGCTGAATTCTGAAACAGTGCTCCCCATGAAGACTGACAACAAACCAGCTACCTACAGGTAACATCCGAGGAAGATCAGAGTTTCTTCATCTCACTGTCAATGACAATCACTGAAGCCTGGCTCATAACTAGCTCAAACCTAAGAGGTGAAGCCCCACAAAAATACAGAAAACATACCACAGGCTTATCTACACACAGTTCTTCACCAAGCAGGGAAATGAACAAAGCCCCAGATGGACACTCACCCCAGGGCAGATGTACCTTCTTGCCCCTTCCCTCCCCACTGTCAACATAGCTCAGTCCAAGTGGCTTCCAGAACACCTTCCAGGTCTGCGTAAGCTACAAGAGGGAGCCAGGCTGCAGGGGCACACTGCTGATGAGCACAGCAATGCTCAGGTTCATCATAGATTAAGACACTTGCTGATGTGCTTAAGTTCAGGAAGTTTCCTGTATGTAACTGATAGAATGAGAAGGTGCCATATCCCCTCCACCCACCAGATGCCTTCTATTTCCCTCTGGTGACTCTAAAGTGTGCCCTGGGCGCCTACGTAAGGAGCACAGCAGCCTAAGGCTGGCTGAGATGAATCTGGGCTAAACCACTGTTACCAGCAGATTTGAGTTCCCACCAGCCACCACCACAATTCACAGATAAAACAGACCAGGATGCTGACAGCTCTTTCCAATGCTTCTCCTGTCAGTCCTGATGCAGGAGGCCTTCAGAAGGAGTTTCCTTCTCTCCCAGTATGCAGTGCAAATACACACATGCTGTAAACATGAAATAAACTCGTAATTAACAGACTCTGTTTGTTCAAACAGAAATAACAGATTAAGAGCAATAATAAATGCATAGAACTGCTCTCTTCAGGCTGAACCCATCCAGATTTTTCTCATCCTTGGCACAACCGAAAGGCTTACAATGTGCATGTAGCCCAAAGGAAATGTGGGTACTCCGCACCTCTCATTAGCTGACCCACAGTACATGGTTTAATTTAAATTTTATATTCTGCAAAGAGATGATGTTCCTCAATGGGCTGTAAATACTATTATAACCACTGGAATACACGGAACTGTAATATTTACAGCAACTAAAAATCTGGCCCAGCATACATCAGCCACCATCTCTGACCATTTTACTGAAAGAAGTCGTCTAATCCAACTATATTTAGACTGATAAACACTGTATTTCCTCTTCCTGTGTTTTTCAGAACAGATGTGCTAAGGCCTACCATTGTAGCTGACTGTTATTTAACAGAACACTGCCAAAATGGAAAATTTCCCAGTTTATTGAAATAATTAACTTGGATCTTTATTTTTTCCCATCTTTTAAAGAAGGCTGAATTTAATGCTAACCTAAATGCAGTTTCTCCTAACAAGAAATAGAGATGTTTATTTGGACAAGTTGGTTGGGTGGGTTGTTTTTTTGGGTTTTTTATGAAAGAAAATTAATTCGGGTCAACCTTAGGGATTAAGGCAACTCCAGATTTTGCTTCCTAGAGGCATATTCCCAAGGATTTGTTTTAATATTTTTTTAAATTTAAAAATAGCATCTCTTTCCC
>NW_009605993.1:0-14971 GCF_000690535.1 Cariama cristata | reverse complement strand
CCCTACTAGCTTTGCCCTTTCCCACTCAGCAATCACTGATTTTTGACTCTATTCCCAGCGAAGCTTCACGCTAACACAAGTCTTTCTTGTATCTGCTGGTATCTACAACAGCCTTATCCACACCACTACCAGCCAAACAAGAATATCGCCCAACCACATGTAGCAGTCAATGCTGAAAAGGCCAGATCCTGATGTCTCTTACACCACCTCACAACCACGGTCATAAGCACTTCAACAGAAGACACTGACAACATGTTTTTTCTTCTCCCCCCTCTCAAAGTTAAACTGAGAGATTCTTGGCTAGTCCTCTCTAGCACCGCTAGCCACTTTGCGCCTCACCGATTTGAGTCTTGGAAGCCAGGAAAGTTTCATCATCAAATTCATGTCACACACCAGAAGCCATTGCCTTTTTCTTACCAGCAATCTCAAACAGTCAGAAGAGCTCACCCTGGCAAACTGCTTTCACACAGAACATCCTCCTGCAACTCAGGCAGCCTGTTCAATCTGGGAGCAGAAGGGAAGCTACAAGTGTCCAGAGAGGAAGGTGAGCTAACAGTATGTTTTTTGTCAGATGTTATTTCCTTTCTTGCTTTGACCTGGGTTTCACCCACAATCAGGTATGAAAAACAGATCTAATGTGGACTCCTCTGCTTCAGAAAATCATGACTAAAAGGACTTGGTCTTTTGACAGTTATCACAGTGAGGAAGAAAGAATAATTCCAGATTAGGCTCCTGGAAATGTGGAAACATTAGGACATATTTTCTCTACGCTAATCTGTCTCTCATTGGTCATCAGATGCAGAAGCCTACAGAGAAGATGCTGACAGATGTGCAGAAGAAGATTGCTAGTATCCTTTCTGGTACTGCCAATGTAAAAACAGACAATGCTGGCAACAGTAGCACCAATTCATCATCATCATTTTTTGACATCTAAATATAAAGTAACTTATCCCTAAAAAATGCAGACTGAAAGTAGCAAGAACACAAACTACTCTTCCTCAGAGTACCAGCTCTCTAGGATGCCAGACATCTGCCTGAACTAATTTCCGTGAATTTGGTCCATTGTTTTTAAGCTGGTAATTCAAACTCTACTATGCTTTCAATGTCTTACATGGCTCCACCCCACTGCCCTCCTGTTTTAAAGACACTTATTCAAGATGTAGATGTTTCCTATCAGATGAAACTATTTCTGGAGTTCAGTTCAGGTAGATCAAACCACCTCTAAAATTAAGTGTGTTCCCACAGCAGCCCTAAGAACAATCAGCATACTGGTAAACTCAATCCATTGGGATGAATTTAAGTTAAACTTGCAAGCAAATCATTTAACTGGGCTACTGCTGAAGAACAATTAAACACTAGCATGTTTATCATTCCTAAGCATCTAAAAGCTATATAACTTCCTTCATTTTGTTTGAGAATTAAACAACATGTCATTGGCACAACATACTTGAAAACCTTTCTTATGAGCACCCGAAGATGCTTTTCATGTCTCTATCTGTGTATTCTTACAAACCCCTAAGCAACTCTGAATGACTTTTAGGCAGTTTCAACCTCACGTTTACCTTAAAATTCAGTGTCAGGTTTCAAGAAATTACTCTTTTTAGCTAGAAATATACATACTTTTCTTACCATTTCCAACAAAGGAAAGAATGCACAAGCTAAAAATGAATGTTACCATCAATTGCATCAAGTCTGTCAGTCATTTAAATTAAATTGACGTAGGATACACTGATTAAATGTAACGAAAAGCATCTTCTAGCATTAGACTCATTCAGTTAGTTCATAATTATCAACAAGGAACATTTCAGGACAAGTTCTGTAAACCCAAAACACTCTGAAGATACGCAAAAGGTGCCAATATCACCTCACTTTCTTAAACCAAGCAATCCTCACCCCTAGGTTCACTGATTCCTTTGCCACACTTTTCCCCTTCTCTTTTGTTTTGAACTCTTTCCTTAAGAAATAAACCCAGGCCTTGAAACCTTTCAGATGAATCGATGTTTGCAAAAAAACATCTTAGATTTTTGTATTTTCCTCCTTCATGAGCAGGCAATGTTCTCCTACATCAATGAAAAAATGTGTCTGTGTTTTTTTTGGAATTAAACAACATAAGGCAATTAAATATTGAGAAGCAGTCATATGAATGATGAACATGAACCTTCCCATTAGTAATGTGGAAGAGGAGGAGCTGAACTGGATCCGACTTATAACCCCATGTCCTAGGCTAAGCCTGAGGACGTCCACCTCTTGTAGGAAGGAAACAAATAGTTATTGCCTGCGCAGGTAGCATCTTGCCCGTGTTCTTTTAAGTGGAAGGAAGATGCTAAGCAGGTGCTTGCTAAACCGAAGGCCATGAAAAATCATTTGGCTCTTCACTGTAACGTCAAACCTAATTCATAGGTTTTTCGCCCCCAAATCCCAAATTGCATGTCAATCTGACTTTGAAAGTTTACGCTTAACATGTCGGGGGGGTTCCCAAGTATCACTATCATCCGTTTCTTCCTCATCTTCCTGATCTTCCAGCATTTCATCTTCCTCCTCATTCTCATCAAACAGCTCTATTCCAAGTTCTAATCTTCTTTGCCTTTCTGCAAACCACTCTCTGACCTGCTCATATCCCATGTGAGATTTGGCTACCAGTTCATCAAGGTCTTGCTCATTAAGGAATTTGTGCTTCATATAGTAGTCCTTCAGGATTGCTGTTCCAGTTTTGAATTTTATGACAGACACACCTCTGTCCCAGCAATTTAATCTCTTGCTTCCCCGAGGCCTCCCCCGAGGCCTCCCTCTCCCCCTCCCTTTTGGTCTTCCTCTCCCTCTCTTCCTTGCAAAGCCTTGGCCATTCAGACTGTTTGCATTGGCGCTCTGGTAATAATAATACCATTTCAATCCACCATTTTTCCAGGCATAGCGAGTATCTCCAAACCAGCTCACAATTTCTGATCTTGGGAGCCCAGTTTCTTCTGCCAGCTTGTTGTATTCTTGTGGAGATGGCCACTGAGTACGGACAAAGGAACTTTTAAGCATGTGTAACTGCTCTGGTGATTTTTTGCCTATTTTGCTTGAAGTGGAACACCCTGATTTTGCTCCTGCTGCTCCATCTCCCATAGATGTTTCTCCAGCCTCTTCTTTTGAGCTGCCAGCATTGCTCTCTTTCAAGTCAGCTCCCTCTTCCTTCAAGACACTGGATTTCCTTCTTTCTGTAAACCAGGCATCAATCTCTCTCCTGGTCAGTTTAGTTTGGGCTCTTAACCTATTCATTTCTTCATCAGTAAGGACAGGGTTATTAAGAAAACTTGCTTGGAGGACTTGCAGCTGTTCAGCAGTCTTCTCTTTGAATTTCTGTGGGGTGAAATCAGGAAAAGCGCTCCATGATGACTTGCTCTGTGGAGTGACTCCCGTTGGGGACTCATTCATTTCATCGCTGGAATCAATAACAATGGTGGCACACGAATCACTATTGAGATGAATCCCATGATTATTCTTTGAGTTTCTCTGATTGTAGCGTGTATCGCTGAACCACTTTTTGATCTCTCCTTTAGTCAGGCCTGTTATTTTCATAAGTCTAACAATTTCTGAATCCTGAGGAAACTGATTTTTAAGGTAACTGACTTTCAATTCTGCCAGTTGTTCCTTAGTTTTTTTTGCTCGGATGCTAAAGGAGTCAGGATTCATCAGCGCAGACTCATTTTTGATAGGTGGAGGGGCTGGAACAGCAGCTACTTGTTTGGTTTCTGCAATAGGCTGTGCAGTGTGAATCTGACTCTTCTGTAACTGTGTTTGGTTTGGGACTCCTGCTACAGTCAAAGCTATTGGGGCTGTTACCGGTAACGTATTTGCACCTGCAACTTGAGTGAGAACAAGTCCTGGCTGACCAACTATTTGGCATGTCTGTAAAATTGAAGGTAAACCATTGCTAGTGGCGGAAATGTGTGCTGGAATAACGGTAATTGTTTGTGGCACAGTATGCACTGTGCCATTAAATTGTTTCCTCCTTGCTTCCTCCACTTCCTCCGGCGTCCAGCTCACACCGTGTTTCAGACGCTGTGCAGAAAACCATATTTTAATCTGTTCCTCTGTATACTTAGCTTGAGTGGAAAGAACAGTAATTTCCGACATGGTTGGATATGGGAATTTGTTGTAGGTGTTAAGCAAAAGAGGATTGTTATCCAAAGCAGTATTATACGCTGGAATGCTATTTACAGGTATTAGGACTTTGGGAATCAGGTTTGAGTTCTGTGGAGCTGTAACAGCTGTTATAACCTGTGCCACCCCAGGCTGAAGCACTGGTGCTGGAGTCACTACTGCAGTGGCCACATCTGCTGCACTGCTGACAACTGAATGGCTCGCTTTAGACTCAGAAACTGACGGCGGTGGATTTTCTACTACTTCTTCAGAGTTTGGCTCATTTTCAGTTCCCTTTTCTTCATCAGGAATGTCATCAACTGCATTGTGGAAAACAGCGATACGTTTAGTCTCGGTTTTGTTTTTCATCATTTTCATAATAGGAGTTTTGCTAATTGAGATCCCTGATGAGGGGACCTCAGAAGAGTCAGCCTGTTCCGTGTTTTCTTCTCTAACAAAACTCCCATCAAAAGTGAGATCGTTTACTGTTTGTTCAAAGATTGTCTGATTATTACGTTTCACCATGGTCAATTTAAAATTCTCCTCTCCAGGATGGTACTTCAAATTATGTTCTGAGAGCGCATCGTATCTTTTGGTAAGGAAATTGCATTCTACACAAACGTAGGATGAATTTAATACTACGTTGGGATGTTCTGAATCCACATGAAAAGTAAACATATTGAGATCTGGAGTTTGAAAAGTACAGTATTTACACTCGTAACCACCTTCTACTTTATTTGTATTTTTCTGATTGTCTGAATCCACACACTCATGAACATCCTCATCACTTGTGACGCTCTCTGCTGTAGGGTTATCTGCTGGCGCGAGTACAGGTGGTCCTTCCTCCAAGTCTGATACCATTTCTAGATCTGGATCCTGCTCATTGGCTAAGACCATGCATGGTGTTGTTGATTTTCGTTTACTTGCCATGCCTGTTACGTGAAAATGATACTGACTGGTCAGATACAGACTCAGCTTCAAGCTCTTCTTGACTAATAATAATGGCTTTCGGTACTTCAAGTCAGTTCTTGTAAAGTCTCAACATTTATCCCATTAGCAGCTTCTCTTTTGTAGTGCAACCAGATTAAAAATAGATAGTTGAGGATGAAATGTTGAGACACACTCTTTTAAAGTCCACATCCACCACCTGTAGCAAAGAAGAGATAGCGGAATTAGTTAAATTTAAAGACTAACTTCTATTCTGCTACATATTTTGGCTTAACGTAATTCAGTTATTTGGGGTTCAGTCTGCCACGCTTAATTCCCTGAAACCAGTAGACCGATTCCAAAGAGAGCTACTCGAAGTTAAGAAAGTTAAAGTTAAGTTAAGAAAGTTAAGTTAAGAAAGGCAAAATCCAATCCACTTATTACAGGCTGAAATTTGTTTTAGTTCATGTCAATGCACTGAAAGGCATAAAGCACAGGATGGTGTAAACCAGGTAGCTTTTTGACACTGTTTCCCTTTCTTTAGAAGCCTTTTTCTTGGCACAATGCTGAGGTCAGTTGTCCTACATAATTTTTGCAGTTTTGCCTTTGGACTGCTTTGCTTAAGCCATGACAACTTCTCTTGACTGCCCTGTGAGCTCAAGTCCTTCTTATCACAAACTCAACCCCAGCATGACATCTCCACTACTGACTCTGTCATGTCTTTCATGTCAGAGGTTGTGAAGGGTCCCAGAAAAGGCAGGCTTAGAGTGTTTTTCTATTGCATTATATACGCAAGCATGAGCCTGTGCAGGGCCTTTCTCTCAAGTCTGAAAACAGGCAAAACAATGCCTTTTTAAGGAACTTTGACAGACAAAAGATGACTATCCTTTCTTCCTAGCTCCCCAAATGTCATTCTCCAATTGAAGACCAATCCCAAACCAATAAAAGTTGATTGCTAGCACATGGCAATTAACTAAAATCTGTTTGCATGCCTCTGCATTAACAGGGACATGATTGATTGTATGAACTGCACTAGAGAGAAAAAGCATTAAAGGCTGATATAGCAAGCAGAAGCCAGACAAAATTATGTATTTTCTGTTTAGATTTATTCATCCATTTCTAAGAAAAACTAAAGTACCACTAAATAAATTTGAGGCCCATAGAAATTCAGAGACTAAATATCATCTTAAAGAGCATAGACTGGAGTGAATTTTATCCCACAGGGACCACAACCAGTCTGTTGGAAATAATGCGCAAACTTCTACAGAGGGTTATAAACTCTGTAACAGTTTTTTTCTTGAAATAAAATCAGATACTGACTTCTTGTACCAGAAATCCCATAGGTACATGAATTTTTAGGCAGTGGAACATCACCTACTTCCCAAACTGGGAGCATGCTCAAGTTCAAGGGGAATACTTAGTAGCTGTTTCAGAAGGTTTAGAAAGGGAATGGCATGTAACAGGTTAAAAATAGAAGGCCAGTGTTGTTTATGACAGTCTTAAAGGAAAAAGAACAGTGTAAAAGGAAGAAAGGCAGTTACAAGAAATGGGAAGGGGAAAAGAAATACTATTCTTCACTGTACGATAAGATGATACCTTCTTTTTCATTAGGGGAGCGCAGAGGCTGTGGATAGGAAGGAAGATAAATAATTCTTCGCCTCACATTTTTTCTTTAGGCAAGACAAAAGTGTTCACCCATAGCTGCTACCCAGTGCTGCTCCATAAGCTCTGTTTTTTGAAACTATGTGCCTCATCTCACTTTTTCATAAAAATCCTCCCCAAATGTTTTTAACAATCACTCTGTGCACTACTTCTGTGCTTACATCCAAAGTGCACAGCCTGACATGATAGGCTTTTTGTGCCAAGGATACAGTTACACGGCATTAAGGACACTGACAATGCTCAATAAATCGTGGGTAATCATCATTCCCAGATGACAATTATTTACTAGTACTGAAGTTGAAAGATACCCTTCTTCCACAAGTTAATGCTGGCAGTCTATAAAACTGCACAGAACTGTAAAAGATATTTATTTTACTGTATATACAAAGTATGTATTGCAGGCCATCTCATTTATCTTTGCAGTGAGAGAACCATGAAGCAAAGTTAAATGGATCCATTTGTCTCAGTGTCCTGAGGGATAAGAGGTAAAGCATTATTAACCATACTGCTTCTCTGGGAGGCTAGAGGGCTCTTGACAAAAGAAATACAACTGCCAAGACTCGATGTTGAACAATGCTCTTGGGGAAAAGCTGGGTGGTATTACCTAATCTTTCTGCGATCTTGAGTAAAATTTCAAAAATGCCAGAAATGCCCATTTTCAAAAGCTACTTAACAGCTAGTTTTGCTGACTGAGGTTGTAGTGTGAAAAGTGACTGCAGTACTCTGCAGTGCCTCATCCCTAGCGCAGCACGTAGAATCTATACGCAGGGCAGCCTGAGTGAGCGAGCGTAAGGGCTTGCTGAGGGTCCAGTTCTGGGATGGCACAGAGCACAAGTAAAAGCAACATCTGACCTGACCTGCAATGTTGAAGCATGCTCGAGATAAGGCTGGAGATAATAAATAAAATGGGAAACCGGTCCAACAAATCAGTAAGTGTTTTTCTCCAGTCCCCTCATTTACCCAACAGCATTCACAGTGCCTATAAGCCTACAAGTCCATGTGCAACTGCACCACTTGTAGCCTTTTAGCTAAGTCTCTGTATCACATCTCTCTTCTTTGTGGTTCAGTTTCGCTCATCGTGCACAGGCAGATTATCCTATCCCTCCATTGTTTACCAACAGAGCAACACACTTCTTTGATGCAAGCAGGTCTCAGAAGAAGAAAGCTGCACCTATGCTCTTCTGACTATGCTATATAAGATTTTTTTTTTAAAGGATGTTGTGGTTTCAAAATCTTGTATAATTCAGGGCTGTGAAGAGCTATGACAGCATAGACTAAAATCTCAACAAAGCAAGATGCTTGCAACTCCTCCCAGCTTTCTTTCCTCCATAGACTATACAAAAACCTCTCTTCCCTTCTCCTTGGTGCTAATGGGATTATTCCATCTGTAGCACTCTGCTTGACATGTTCTCTCAGTTTACCAGGGGATTATGAAAACTCACTCTCAAGTAGTTTATCAAACCAATTATGCATCACTCCTGTACTTCAGTTCCTCTAAAACACGTCTCCTGTAGTGCTCACAAGAATGCCATGTGGGACCTTCCCATGTATCTTGACTTCAGTAAGGTTTGCAACATCCCATTCCAGTAGGCCAATTACTCCAGCAAAAAATGAAATTACATTGGCTTGACATAGTCTGGTTTTGACAAATCCACTTTTTCAAGAACCTTGTTACAATTCTCTATGTTCTTACAGACTGATTTTTAGTAAATTCTGCCTATATCATCCTGGGAATGAAGATGCCATTAACTGATCTGCAATTCCCTACATGTTCTCCTCTATTAGTGCCTTCTCTCATTTAAGACTCGGTACTATGTTTGCCTGTCTCAAGTCCTCTGAGACCTCTCCCCATTCTCCATGAATTACTGAAGATCATCAGTAATGGTTCAGACAGTGTGCTGGCTTGTCCCTTACATATTTTAGGGTCAAATACATGACTTAATATTGTTTAAGATTTTCTGGTTTTATATGGACGGTATTTTTATTCCTCGCTGTTAATATTGACATTATATTGTGCAATTTGGTTTGTAATGAAATATTCCAGGGGTTCGCTTTATGTCAAAAGCAGTATTTTTCAATCAAAGTATCTGGAGAAAAACATTCAATTAGCTGCATTCTTAATCTCTCACTAAGACATTCATCACTGCAATCCCCTTCTGTAATTTTACCTCAGATTTTCATACAATTGACATTCCTAGCAAAACCAGCCCATGAAACAGACATTTTTCCAGAAACATAAAAAAGTAAGTTCAGGCATATTTTTTTGACGGTCTAGGATCTTATATTTTATCTTTGAACAGGAATTGCTCAGGACACTGCTCTTTGGAAACAGACCACAAACAGTTAATAATCCCAATTCATTAATAATTATATTAAGACAGATTTATTATCCAGAGTGGAATTCAACATTTAAAGTTGTCTCTATTGCAGATTTGGATAAAGATTTATATGAATATTTTTTCTAGATGCACGCAGAAACCTTCTGCCCCTTTGATTATAGTCTGAGAAGGAAAAAATCTGAAGGGTTGACAGCAGAAGACACATGTAAAAGGATCTGTTCCTAGCACAAATTTTTTACCCCCATCTTCCTTCCCTCCCCCAAACAGGAGTAGCTGACGCAGCAAGAAAATAAATGAGATTACAGAAAGCGTTCACTGTGTGTTCAGGTTGTAGCCTTTACGAAAAGGCATTTCTCCCTGCTTGCTGTATGCCACTTCCATCCAGTGTGCAGGAAAAGCATGCCAACAAAAAATCCAAACCCAAATAATGTCATTTTAAGAATACGCACAAACAGGGTGGCTCAGGAGAAGAAGCAGCAATAGAAACTGCTTCCAACTTTAAAAATCACCTACATTACAAATTGCCTATGATCTCTCTCAACATAGAAAACATTGTTTTGCCTTCTCCTTACAGCATCTGATTAACCCATGACAATATGCAACTGTTGATCCTTTGTTTAGCCTCCTCCTAACTATTACCATTTATACAGAGTAGATGTATCCATGTCAAAAACTATTCTGCACAGAGCTCGGTGTAGGCTAATCTGCTCTGATCTGTGCTGCCTCCCAGCGAGAAGGGTGAAGGACTTTATTTTATAGTGTCATTTTCTCTCAGTTGTTCATTATCTGCAAAGTTCACAGGGCATTACTACTTACAACTTCAAAATAAAACCAAATCTCTATCTAAACCCTGCAATATTCACATCTGATTCCTGTTCTAAAACCGAGATCTAGTTCTAATTCAACACAGGAGCAAAACCGTCAAGCTGATTTCAGCAGGACTTCACATGTGCTACAAAGATAAGGGCATGCTTAGGGTCCTCGCTGCATTACAATTTGTATCGAGGGATGCACGTACCAAAAGCTGCTGTACTGCCTGCCCACACGCAGCTTAAGGGTATGCCAAAGCCAGAGCTGTGCTGGAGCACTGGGAAGCCAACACGAAGCCCAGCGGAGGCTGAAAGGAGCCTGCCACAGGACATGAGACTAGACTTTCTTGGTTACCTCCTATCCCCACTGGTTTTAGCAGGTTCCATCAAAGTAAACATCAGAATTTCAGCCCAGAAGTGACCACTGAATGACCTAGATTATCTTTCTTCATTACAAAATATCCCTCGGGTACCTCGACAGTGAGCACAGTAACTTCTGCCACTGCTTTTGACACACAAAGCCATAACCAGTTTTTATGTCTGATCCTATAGAAGCTACTGATCAAACGTGATAAGTACTTAACAATCACAGGTGCACTGATGAAGAATTACCTTTAATATATATGGTGCATGTCTCTGCTCCTCAGTCACATACGCATGTATTTTCTATGTGATCCAGTCACCTTGACAGCTAAACCTCACATAGGCATATCTTTTTTTGACCTCTGAAGTGTTCAATTCAAATTGTAAGCACTCATTAACATCAGACATCTCTGCATGATTATTCTTGAAAGTGAGTATTAGACTTATGTAAAAGCTTATCATACCCAATAAAATGGTTGAAGAGTTAGGGATGCTTTTTTTGCATAGTTACAGCTCTGTTTTGTTTTTTGTTTGCTGTGCCATTACATAGAAAAAGGAAAGGAGGAAGAAATAAATTATTGACATGAAAAGATCTTTAAATGTGTTTTGGGTTGAATAAGCATTTAATTCAACCCCCAAAATGTTTCATATCAGCTTTTGAAAAAAACAGAACAGTAAAAAATGACTAATTTTAAAAATTGTTTATCAAAAAAGGTTTCTCCTTAAAACATCAAAAAAAAAGGTTTTATTCTCCTGGGATTTCCTTCTTTAAAATGATACAATCTGGCACAGACATGATTTCACAAAATGTTCCTTTCGATTTGAATCTGCGGTTTTTTTCCCAGATGAAAAATTTCTAGAGACCTTCATTTTCCCAGGCCCTAGTCTAGTGCTGGAAGTACAAGACTTTCATTTCCTGGAGTTCGCATCCACTGACACCTTTCAGCTTCTTCAGAGACCAAAGCAGTAGTCCTACAGATGGTCTCCTTTGCTGGATAGCCCGACTCATTCTCTAATCATCCCTCGTGCTATACAGGAACCCCCGCGCTTTTAAAGGTGACACAGCTCAGCACAGATTGTCTCCCTCTCCTCTCCCCCTCCTCCACTGACTACAACTAACCGTACGCGCCCTTGTCACACTGGAAACCAGATTTCAAATCGGCTGCTATGTGCTTTCATTAATATTTGCCTGTCACCATAGCAAAATGGTATCTTCTCAAAAGCAATTAACAGTACTGGGAGCACTGTACTCTTGACAAGCGGGCCTAGGTCTCAGGCCTTACCAGCTCCTGACACGTGCTAAACCAGTGGCATTTGCAGGAGCACAAGAAGCAGCAACAGCTTAAGGACTACACTGACGCATGCCAATACAATAGCCTAGATAGACAGAGGAGTAGACAGAGGAGAAGAATCCATTTAATACAGGTGGTTTAAAGCAGCCTGTACGTGTGCATGACAGGCATAAAGGCATGATCAAGAGCAGGTAACAAAACATCCTACAAATTCTACCCGGGATACAAAAAGGTAGTGATACATTATGACTCATAATTTTGCCTTTTTTTTTTTTTTTTTTTTTTTTAAAAAACAGCAGAATGCATTTCTCAGACCTCAGGGCTAGATCCTTGCCAAATTTCAAGTTCCTATGTCAAATCCCTGAGGTACAGAGCTGCTCAGAAAAAGAAACATAATATGGCTTTTACATTGAGATTGCCTCTCTTCCTCTCCTTGCTTCCCTCCTCACTCTGTTAATTTTGCTCTTGAACCAGCTGAATGTTCGCACAAAACTCAGTGAGCACAGAACAAAAACAGCCTCCAAACAGAAACAATGCGTGAGAAAATTTCACTTCAACAATCATAAGCTCAAAACAAGGATTTACAAGGGACTCATCAGGTGACACTACTACGCACTGCTACGTGCTCCACATGTACACGCAGACTTGCAGATACCAGGATACCAACCCATAATTTAAGTAACTTGTAAAGGAACCCAAAATACTTCAAACACTGGGTTTATACATTTATTTGATGAATGAGAAAAAATCGAGGACTTGGAGTGTCACTTGAAAAGCAAAAAAAATTACAGTTCTATTGCATGGACTTAGGTTAGTGCAGGTCAAGGTGAAGACTTCAAGGCACATTATCAAAGCTGCAACTACTCTTTAGAGCCTCCTCTACCACTTAGGCCACCATGGGCTTTTGCTTACACGTGCTTCCTCAGGACCTCTTCTGCGTGCCCTGGACCCACCTGCTTCCCACCCCATCCCCTCCTTAAAGCCTCTTCCAGCATCTTAGGTCTGCTACCACTTTGTGAGAAGGTCAAGGAGCATAGAGTGCATAAGAAGTCCTTTATATTCTTTGCCACGTGATTGGCTTCTCCGCTTCAGAAGTAAAAAAAATGTGACTTCAGAGCTGACATTTTAGAAAGTTTTGTTAATGTGCCTTCAGAATGCTTTGAGTGTCATATAACAGCTTTACAATTGTAAGCTGAATCACGTAAGTTAAGGACAGACAAAATCAAGAATTCATCTAGTCCCTACTGACAGACACCTCCATACTGGAGAGATGCAGAAAAATTTTGTGTCCACGCTTGCAAGCACAGCTGATACTACAGAAGTTCTTCAGGATGTTATCCTCTGACCTGATCCAACCGATGCTGGCCACGCAGCAACGCTTTCACAAGACAAACACAACACTTCAGTTACCCTCTCCATATTCAGGGTACTTGGTCACTGCCATTAAGTGCAAGCATTCCCGGTGCAGCACTAAATTACTGCCAGGATCCGAGTAAGACTGTCAAGTTAGCTCAGGTTTACCTGCCTCTCACTGCAACACCAACATACTCTTGGTCTGCTACAGATGAACATCACTTTCGCAGCATGGTGATGGTAGAGTAACAGCATCTCAGCACTGGTGAGGGATTGTAACCAGTTGTCTGGAGAGGTTGTGGAGATCTGTTGGGAACTTTTAAGGAATTTCCATACTTGGAAATTTTCAAAACTTTGTGAGACCCCAAACAACCCTATCTACTTTCACAGTTAACTTTGCTTTGAGCAGGAGGCTGGACTAGATGGTCTCCAGAAGTCCCTTCTACTCTAATTTTTCTCCCCAGGATTTTAGGATGTTTCAGCTTATAACTAACAGGAAGGAGAGTAACCCAAGCTGCCTGCATAAACACTCTCTGCAGGACTCAGCTATCTAGCAAAATACCACTGTGTAACAAGCTAACCTTTGTGAAAAGCAAAGCATTTTTATTTGCAACAGTGATCTGACTCCACCCTCCTGCTGAGTACTGTACTGTACTCCTTACGTGCTCCCGCTGATTTCTGTGGGAGATAACGTCTTATTCTGTGCGTGACAAAGACTGATCCCCCCTCTTCACCCCCCTGCCTTCATGCATTCACAGAGTGGATAAACATTGTTTACTGCCAATCAGCCCAGTGACTAAAAAGGTAAAAGACAGGAGACGATAGAGCCTTCCAAGTATAACACGCGGAATAAAAAGCTTGAATCTCAAAGTACGGTCACCCGCGGAAGTCAGAGAGATGACTGTGTGCTCAAGTTACCACGAAATAATGAAAGGTCTTAAAGAGTCAGCAGACCAGAACAAATATCTCAGCCCAAGGCACAGGGAGCAGGAGGTTTGCAGTTACCACGTTTAACATGTTCTACTTCACAAGCACTGCTGGAATTGGAGACCAGCAGTGCCCTGATGCTGTCCCACGCTGCTCCCATGAAGGCCTTCAATGCAGCAGCAAAGTAACCAAGCAAGAATCATCAAGTCTTTCACCAGACTGGTTCTCTGCTCCACTGTTACCCAAGCTGACACCCCAAAATTTGACTCCTCACCTCCGCGACCTACTTTCCACCAGACACGTGACCCCTCTCCTAACTGCTCAGAGCCCTGCTCAAGAGGATAACCCCCAGTTTGGGAGCCACTGGCTGAGGCAAGCCGGAGGCTGCACCTTTTCCCTGTTCTGCTGGAGCTGCCTGACGCGTGAGCAACTCTTTCAGGAGAAACATAAACCTTCGATGTTCAGTCCTGGCAGGGAAGTAAGAGAGAGGATTACCGAAAACAGACTACCCAGTTTCACTTTTTGCCTCTCACATAATAGTGTAATGGTGGAAAATTAGCACAACAGGATTTAAGCGGAAAGTATGTTGTTAATGGAAACACTATGCTTAAAATGAATAGCTGTGGGGCTGCTTTCTTCTTTTTTGCATTAAACACCTTCAAAAAAATCAGATTAATTCTGTTTTAAAATATGGAGGTAGTTTAAAGCTGCACAAATATCCTAGGGTCAAAATCATACTCTCACTGATTTAAATGAGAATAAGCAGTAGAATTTTATTTTAAAAATACTGTATGTGTTGATAAAAACACATTTAGGAAGCAACAGAAAAGCCTAAAAAGAACTACACAGCACAAAACAGGGCAGCATCAGATTTGAGGGGGGGAAAGAAGAATCAGTATTATGTTTAAACCTCCTATGAGAGTGGGAAAATCAAAATCAGTTTTAGTCAGAAACACTTTGTTCATTTCCACTAATGTTTCAAGAACACACTCCCTCATATGAGTAACACCTATCAAATTTAACATTAAACCAGTCATCCTCATTAAGAACACCAGTGAATGCCTGCAGTACTGTTCTAACTGTGAACAGGTAAGTTTTTATTAATGGGATAAAAGCACTGAGAAAAAAAAAATAGTATTAAACCGGACAGTTTTAGTTCCTATAATTTTTCTTT
>NW_009605992.1:0-9626 GCF_000690535.1 Cariama cristata | reverse complement strand
GGGCACTTGGGCAAGAGGACTTGCCCGTGCAAGACCCCGTGTATTGGGACCCAGCCCTCCTGGAGAAAGGGTTCACCCTCTCTCCATCAGCAGGCTGTGACCCACCAGCGCACCTCAGATCCCCCCCACCTCGGACATCGCCCCAGGGATTGGGGACAAGCACTCACGTCACACGGTTGCTCCTCGGTCCTGCACCACGGCGCTGGGCTCCTGTGGGGTGGAGGAGGGATGTGGACGTCAGCGCTCCCACAGGAGCAGGGTGCTGGGGTCATGGGGCCACATCTCCGTTGGCCACAGCAGTGACCCACGGGCCAGCGGGCAGAATCCTGCTGAGGCTCTAGGAGCTGACTACAGCCCAAGCACCATCTCCCTGCCCTTCGCCATCACCTCCAGGACCCGCTGACCAGCTGCTAACAACCCTCGTGGTGGTCCCGGCTGGGGTCTAGGAGATGAGGGAGTGTCCCGGTGGTGCCAGGGCTTGGTGACAGATGTCCCAGTGAGGTCCCATCACTGTTCACCTGGGACCCCCAAAGCCTGGTGCAGGGTCCCAAGGCGAGAGCCCGGTGCCACAGAG
This sequence comes from Cariama cristata, assembly GCF_000690535.1. Lineage (NCBI taxonomy): Eukaryota > Metazoa > Chordata > Aves > Cariamiformes > Cariamidae > Cariama > Cariama cristata. Next base: position 9,052 of record NW_009605992.1, on the reverse strand, counting down.
GGGACAGAGAAAGAGGAGGAAAATCACTGTGTCCCTGGGCTTGCCCTGCACGTAACTGCTTCCCCAGGGATCAGAGGGAGCACAGCCGTTGCCCAAGGCGTAGCGGGCCATGGGAGGAAGGATGACCTGTCGCTGCCCCTCCAGGTCTCTGGAGAAGGGCTACAGCCCATCAGCTCTGTCCTGCATGGCTGCCTTGGGCTACCCTTCTCCACGAAACAGCTCAAACCTTATAGCCCAGCCACCAGAAAGCAGAGGGAGACAATAAAGACAGCAGGTTCCTACTTTTTCCTTAGCCTACGTTCAGCTGGGCACCTTTCCCTGGGCTCTCCCACACTGACCCAATCCTGCCCCATCCCACCTTCCTGCCAAGGGTGGCTGGCACGCACCGTGCCCAGCCCATGGAGCTCCAGCAGAGCCAGCCCCAGGGACCATCCCTGGCTTTGAAGCACGCCAAGATTTTTACACAGATGGTTTGCTTGCTTTTTCTTCCAAGGGCTTTGCCACGTGTGCCACGGGGAGAGCCGAGGCCAGCTTTTGGGGCTGCTCGATGCAGGCAGCCCTGATAGGGTGACCTCGCACCAGGTGCCTTCCCCCAGCCCCCTTCCATGAAAATCGTCTTTCCCCAACTGCAGAACCACGGGTGAGCGTGCAAGTAAGTGAATGTGTTGGGTGTCTGCTACCAGCACCCACAGCCTCGTTTGCTCAGCGGTGACAGTCCAGAGGCAGTGGCAGGGAGCAAATCCCCTAAATCAAGGGCCGCCGCTGGCCAAGCAAACAGTGTCCTCGCCAGTGCTGCCCTGGAGCCTCTCTAGTACCTCCAGCAAGGTGGTTGGGTGGGAAGGTTGGGAGACACCAGCGTGCTGGGAGCTCCAGCCAGGGTGGACTGTCCTCCTTTCTGACCGCAGCCAGCATCAACCCCTCTGGGGCAGGGAAGAACAACCAAGAACTATCCAGTTGGCTTCACCATTTCCTAGAGTTCAAGGCAGGAAAAGCTCCTGGAGGCATCTGTCCCTGCCTATTGCTGGCCACGTTGAGCCCCAGCACTGCAATTTTGGAGAGACCAAGCTATGTGCCGCGGCAGAGTTCCGCCAGGTCAAGGAAAAGTCATCCCAATGGACATTCCCAAAGATCCCCACCACAAAGGAAAAACACATCCCTTGCCCAAGGGGCAGCTGGCAGTGGGTCTGTAGCATCTCCCATGCAAGTCAACTGGTGACCTGCCTTTTCCCCCTGCAGTGCGGGTACTGGCAGGATGGGAATTGTCATGGTGAGTTTGCATGCCCCAGCCATTAGAAAATGGATGGGAAAATGCAATCAAAAAAAGATAAGCAGAAACAGGGTGGGCAGGACAGGGCAGGTCCCACGCCACAGTCAGCCCGGTGCAAGCCTCAGCTCGCCTGTCCCCACTGCAAAGCTCACACCGCCGTGCTTGGGCTGGTTGATCTTGTCGGCAGCAGGTCTTGGGGTGCTGTGCCACAACCCTTCAAACCATCCAGGTCAGGGGACCACGCGAGAACAAGGAAGAGGAGGAACCTACCTGCTGCCCCATGTCCTGTGTTCCGGGCTGTTTTCTGCTGCTGTCGTCTCTTCCCCACTCATCAACATGTTCCTGCAGACTCAGGCTCCCGTGAATATCTGACACTTCATCTGCCGACCCCAGTCCGGTCTCCTCCAGGCAGATACTGGCTCCTTCCTGCACCAGCTCTCCTGGGATGCTGGGACTCGACCCTCCCAACAACCGATGGCTCAGGAGCTTCCGCTGGTGGCTTCCACTCCTGGGAGCACTGCCAGCATCCTGCAGCGAGCCTGCCACGCCAGACCCCTTGCCCACCCGTTGGCTGTCACGAGTGCCGGAGCTGGCTGGTGTGTTCGGGGCTGGGGTGGTGGAGAGGCTCTGCTCCCCACCTTTGCCACTCTGGGCACCTTTCTGGACGGCTCCGTTCCGCAGGCCACCCGTGGGGACAGTCCCATTACGAGCCCGCTCCCGCTGGAGCCGGTCGCTGCTGTGCTCCAGCTCCTCTGTGCTCAGCTCCCGGCTGCCATCGGGCAAGGGACCATCCTGCTGCTCCTGGAAAGTGGGTTTCTTCCCAATGTGTGTGACACGAAACCTGGAATGGGAGGCAGGATGGATCAAAATCCTTTCCCTCCTCTCCCTCAGCTCTATTTCCAGTTTGCCTGCACTTCCAGCCTCAGATCTCCTCTCTGTCATCGACTGGTGCTGATTGCCAACCTTGCAGACCCATTCAACACCACCAGCTCCCACTCTAGCCACTGACTCCCCACTGACTTAACCCCACTTTTCCCTTCATTTTTGGTGAAACAAATAGACAGAGAAGGATGAAAAAGTTCAACCAGATGTTGGCTGGTGCAGACCCTGCCAGCTTGTCCTCCCTGCAGCAAGATGGGTCGCAGCTCTTGGAAGTGCTCCGAGATGCAACCTGGACGAACAGGAGCTTGGACAGAAACTCCGGTGTTGATTCAGAAGGTGAAATGCAAACCGGTTAGGCCTGGTGAGGAAGGGATGGCCATGCAGAGTTGCATGGACGTTGCACCCAGCGACTGACTGCCGTCGGGAGAACAAAAGCCAGAGGTTTTGGCAGACAGTGCACTCTAAGTGAGGGCAGGGACAGGGTTTCAGCAAAGCCAGCTATATTTGGGTACGGGGATCAAAGGCAGTTTTTTGGCTAAAATCTGCCAGTGTACATTTTGCACCGTCCCCTGGAGTGATGGATGGTACCTAGGTGGTTCACCAAGGTTCCACCATGTAGCAGGTAACAGCTCAGAGCTCCAGGGTAGGCAGGAGAACAGCTGCAGAAGTTGGTCTGACGCTCTCAGAGGGTGTGTTTATAATCAGAGGTGATGCAATATTGCACGTGGGGAGAAGAGAGAAGTTAGGGCTCTACCATAACTTTGGGATTTGTGAGGGGTAGTGTAAGGATAAAAGTCTGAATTGCAAGTGAGCTGGTTGTGACTAACGCCATGATTCCTCTTCATAAGCAGTGCAAGCCGCTGCTGGACCAGCAGATGGGAAATCTTTTCCAAGGTGAGCTGGTGTCCACCAGCCAAAGAATGCTGATCCCAGCACAGAGACATCCTGCAACCCCTGACCCATCCAGCGACCCCTGTGCTTGAGTCACATGTGGAGAAGCTGCAGACGGCCCTGGCTCTGCTGAGGTTCAGCTGCAAGTCAGCATCAGGGCAAAATACAATTTCAGCAGCAGAGTTGAAGCACTGCTGGGGTTGAAAGAAGAACAAGACCCAAAGGTCAAGCATGTGGCAGTACAGCCGTTCTGAAGGAAGAAGCTGAGCAGAAAGGTCCGAGAGATAAGAACAGATGCCAGATGAGATGCCAGAGATGAAGGAGACCTCCGCCAGACCAAGGACCAGGCAGCAGTCTGCAGACAGTACAGACCCCTCAGCATTGCAGTCAGAAATGCTGTTCTTGATTGGAAGGGTCAAGAAGAGAAATGTTCCAGCTCCGAACGAGGGAGGTACCCACAGGACTGCTCAGGTCAGGCCAAGCAACAGCAAATGTGACCTTTCAGGTCTATCCAGATATTTGGAGACAAAGCACCAGTGCTGTGATTCGGGAAGACCAAAGAATGTTCCAGTCCCAAAGAGGGACAGGGAGGAGGCACGAGTGGCAGGATCATTTCTTGGTAATACCATTAGGCAATGTCAGTTTGGAAGAGCTGGGAACGGATTGGAAGGGGCAGGCAGGGTTCGGACTGGAGGGGGCACAAGAGGTAACGTAACCCACCTCCGGATGGTGAGGGGAAAGGCAGGAGAGCACTGGTTGGCTGCCCAGTCGGCATCGCTGAGGCTTTTGATGACCTGATGTGGCTGATGGGGCTAAGGACGGAGGGTCAGACACGGATGCTCTGGTGGATGAGCTCTGCCACTGACAACTGTTTTAGAGAAAGTCCCAAGGTAAATGGTAAACCATTCAATAATATGAGAGTACAGATCATATAACCCTGATTACCTCAGAAGTATAATTTAGGTGTGAAAAGCCCTCAGGAGGTCTCCAGTCCAGCCTTCTCCTCAAAACTCGGCCACCTCCCACCCTCAACCAGGATGCCCAGGGCCCCATCCAGTCAGGTTTTGGAAATCTCCAAGGATGGAGATGCCTCCACTCTCTGGGCCCTATCCCAGAGCTGCACCATTCTCATAGTTTTTCCTTATGTCTTTTCTGAATTTCTCTTGCAACGTCTGGCCGTTGCCTCTTGCCCTTCCCTGTGTGTCTCTGAGAAGAATCATAGAATCACAGAATCGTTTAGGTTGGAAAGGACTCTAGCTCCACCTTCATTTAAACTTCCCCCCACACCCCTTTGAGTAGTTTTAGAGAGCAATTAGACCCCCCTTGTACTTCCTCAGGCTAAACAAACCCCGTTCCCTCAGCAGCCCCTGGTGATCTTGCTGCACCCCCACTAATCTCACTCCTTTCCACTCCTTTAGCGATGAGTCTGTGCCTACCAGCTGCGGACCAGACTCAGTCAGTGAGCTGTAGGTAATAAGGAAAGGGGTTGGACTCTCGACCACTCTGTCCAAGACAAAAGCAATAGCAAAAAAAAAAAAAAAAAAAAAGAACAAGACCTGCAGATTGCAACAGAAGTGGTGGGTTAAAGGAGCTTTTGTATGAGGATCAGTCATGAGTCAAAGTACTTGGTGCAATCAAGATATTTGTAGTAAATAAGACACAGCAAGGGCAGTCCCAGAAATATCATCCAGGATCTGAAAGAGCAAAAGGGGCAGCCTCGAAACGAGAACTAGAATTTGGAGGTAGTTTTGTACCTCATGGGTACATAGGCCCCTTAGCAGTTGGACCTCATACCAAGGAGATTCAGGAAGTGGAAACTTTTAAAATATAACCTTGGAGAAATGTAATGACTGTCCCGTGGAGAAGGCTGATGTGACATGGGATATTAACAAGGGTAAAGAGAGAAAACCAAGATTTGAAGGAAGGTGCCTTTAGGAAAGGAGACCACCTTCTCCAGCACTCAGAGGTGAGTAAGGGGAGATTTAGAAGAGCATGGACAAAGGACACAGAGGAGTGGATGGAGCTGGGCACGAGCCAGGGAATGAGATTAGCCGTGAATATGCAGTTGTGTGGAGGTCTGGTTTACCAAACACCACCACCAAGGACAGCTGACGGCAACAGGTAAAGAGGAAGCCAGAAGCTGTCAGTCTCCAGAAGGTGTGGTCTTAGCTGGAGTTCAGCATGGGGAGGTCCGGTGTGTCTCTCTTCTTCACTAGCTCCCCACAAAGCCCCCAATTCACCTCCCTACTAAGAATCCTGGTCGTGATGGTGGGAAAACCCACAGACTCTGATACCCACTCTGGCTCAACATCACCGTGAAAGGTCTCTCTGGACCACAACATACAGCTTCATCAAGGCTTAGAGCCTGAATGAAGACTTGCTCCAGGATTTGAGCACAGCAGAGCTTTCTGTTTTACCAGGGTAGCCATCCAGGGATCAGCAGTTGCCGTCACCCTGCCCCGGTCACCACTGTAGTAGGGAGCTGAGCATTGGAAGAGTTTGCTAAAGGTCTTGTACATGCTAAACGTTTCTGCTGGGGCATGGGGCAACTTGGGCAAGACTGAAGATTGCACTAAAGGTTACTGACTGCACAGAGACCGCAGGAAACTCAGGAAGGCCCTTGAGGTGAGACAAGGTGGGGACTGGAAAAGTATTTGTGGGAAGTATCAGGTACACTCCCCTATTTTTATATTCCTGCAGTGTCATCTAATTACAGTCATCACTGGAGACAACGATCTGGAGGAGCACAGACCCTCTTTCATTCTGACGGTGGTGGCTGGTAACTTGCACCTAGGACCTGCTGTCACCTCCTCCCCTTCCTAATGAGATCCCTAAAACCTGGGATCACTGCCCTTATTGGGCAGCAAGAGCCCCTAGCTGGGACAGCAGGCTTTGAAAGGACGTGGATTTGGGACTCTGCCCAGCACTGAGTCAGCAGGACAACCCAGGCCTGAGTCACCTTCCCAGAGAAGGAGGGGAGACACCGGTGTGTCATGGCCCGCCACATACCACAGGTATTTCCAGGTGCAAGAGGCACCTGGGTCCTCGGGACTCCCAGCTGCAGAGCTGCTATTGAGGCATCTAGATGGGGAAGAGCAAGAGGGTGCCTGGCATGGGCCAAGTGAGGAAGGGGAAAGCAACTGGGAAACTGAGAAGACTCCGTGATGCTTGGTCCATCAGAGCAGATGGGCCGTGTCTGGCAAGACTCGTTTAAGTACCTGCCCACTGAGAAGACGGTGGTCTCTCCAGGATGCATCCTGCCTTTGCCATCCTTGGACCGTCCTTGTCGATGCAGTGGGTGCCTTTTCCTCTTGCTGCAGTGGATGCAGGGAGCCTGTGTAGAACCCAGATGCACGGTGTGGTGATGTGGTGGGCCCCCATCCTGGCTGTTACGGTGGGGACAAAGGCTGCAATAGGAGAAGGACATGACAGGTTTTGTTATCTGAAGGAGACTTCCCAGTCTTGGTGCAGCCTCATTGCAGCAAGCCCTGAGAAGCAAAAGCTCTGGAGGGGACCTCCTGTGAGGACAGGAATGAGGAAGATCTATTCCCCTTGACAGTGGGGCGAAGCACTCATCACAACCCTTGGGAAAGCAGCACTTCTTGTTGGGAAGATGCTTTGTAACAAGCTGGAAAGGGGCTGGCTGCAAAGTCCCCAGACCAAGGTGATCTGCAAAGGCTGCTTCTCCCTTAGTCTGCAGGAGCCACAAGCTGGTACAGGCTTCCCTCACCTGGGCACTGGCACTGGGATGTCCCCTTCATTGTCCCCCAGCATCTCCTTGAGGGCCTCGGCGTTTGCTGAAAAACAGGAAAAAGGGAATGCATCAGCCAACATGGTCAGCACATCTCCAGGCCAGCCCTAGGAAATGCTCACCTTCATTTTGTATGATGCATCTCACAATCTTCTCCACAGTGTCCTCGTTCAGCTCCTCCTCTTCATCTGAAAAGAGAAAAAGAGAAAACGAGGCACTGAGGGCTGGGTTTCAGAGACTCAGCTCGCCAGTCCCTCCCCAGAAGCAGCCACATCAACAGAGAGGTTGGAGAAGCCTCGTATCCCCCACCATGCTGGGAAAGCCCTGGGGAACACAAGATCCCTCACCCTGGAAAAGAAATCGATAAAACGGCAGCCCTGTGTGCAGGGAGATGGGGTTTGTGTTGCTCCTTCAGAGCTGGGGAGCACCACAAGAAATGAGTGGGAAGCAGGTTCAAAAGCGGAGGCTCCTTGTGGGGACAGTCCAGCCCTGGAGCCGCTGGCTGCAGGATGCTGCGGGTGATAAAATTTTCCAAGGGTAAATGGGACAAGTTCACAGAAAAGAAAACCACTGGGGCCTGTTAAATATGGATAAACCATCTCTGATGGAGAAAGCCCCGGAGCTACATGCTGTTAGAAGCTTAAAAGAGTATGCTGGGGAAACTTGGCTTGATGTCTGCTCCATCGTGGTATTCACCCCCAGCATTCATCACAACCTGCTTCTGGCCACTGTTGGAGGCAGGAGGCTTGGCTGGCTGGACTTTCAGCTCAGTCTGCAGTGTTGTATGTTCCTATGAGCAAGTCAGAGCTGTGGTCTGGCAGGCACCTGCCTCAAAGAGCATGATCAAGGGCTGCCACCATGATCCTGGAAGCCCATGGAGATGTTTTCCTGGGCTGTGGCATCTCCAATGGGCAAAGCCGATCCTGGAAAGTTCAGACACTGTCTCCATGTCATGTGCAGCCAAGTCATTAAAGCCTGAGGAGCATATCCCAGGACACCTGGAAGCTCCTGCTGCATCTGTGGAGCTGGAGGAGCCACATTTCCTTCCTGTGCACGAGACATGGCAGCGGGAGGTGTTGGTCCTCCTGAGCACTTGCCGATGGCACAGGGAAGCTGAAGGAGTTATGTAGCACCATTTGGCCATTTTCAATTCAGGAAGCAGCCGGAGGAACGTGGCTTCTCCATTTCAGCAGAGACTCATGAAACCACCAAACAGAGCTTGCTTGAACCAAGCTCTAGCTTGTACCCACGCTCGATGGTACAGTGACTTCCCAATCCAGCTACCCAAGAGCGACTTACGGTGGCCTGAAGTGATGGAAAAAACCCTAAAGGTCCACTTCTAGCATGGGGCACAGATCCCAAGGAAACACCCCTATTCCTCTGGCCTGCATGAACACAACAGGGACTAGAAGAAGACATGACAAATAGCAAACACAATGCTGGCTCCGTGCTGGTCCTCTTAATGCCAAATGGGCAGACGGACAGGTTGTGCCCTGGCTGGGGGATGCTTTCCTAGTAGGGGACATGGATTATAATTCAGGCACTGGGGATTTGGCAGGTCCTGGCTGTTCATCAAAATTATCTTTTGGTGATAATGCCACTTTGGGAAGGGCCAGATGCTTGTTCCCACCTCCCTGGCACCACCAACCTTGGCCAGCCTGCAGAGCCAGCGGATCAGAGGGCTGTCCGGGCAGCACACTCCGAATCCCCAGGGAACACCATGCTGCTCTCGCCACCCCATCCCTTTTTCCCAACCCAGCAGCATGTGACGGGTAACCCTCCCAGCCCCAGCCCACATCCCAGAAGCGTGTTTAGGGACCATCAGTCCATGTTGGGTGAAAGGCAGCGCCCAAGCACCCAGTGAGCCCCCATCACCCCGGCACTCACTGGCCTGGAGCTCCGCCAGCACGTCTTTGTTATCTGGGTCAAGCTCGTCCCGGAAAGTCCGGCACCGGTAACCTTTCTTCTTCAGGACATGGCAGATCAGGAAACCCACCAGCCCCATAATGAAGAAGACGAGGACGAGGAGGAAGACCATAGACAGGCTGTGCTGGGGGTCTGACTCCCCATCATCGGTGCTGTTCTGGTCTGACATGCGGATCTAGAAGAAGGGGGAAGGCAGCTCAGAGACCCCAGTGCTCACCCCCCTACCAGGCTCCCCATGCACATCCTCTTCTTCCTCCTGTCCACCTTGGGCAAGAGCCAGCTCCCAGCTTGTGGTGGGCTGCCAAGGGCTCATCTCTCTCCCTGCAAGGTCCAGT
>NW_009605991.1:0-16295 GCF_000690535.1 Cariama cristata | reverse complement strand
AGGACCCAAGTGCAGGACTACTTTACTTTCTCTGCATTTGAGGATGTCTCTTACCACTAATACACAAGAAATTAAAGTCTGCCCTTAGTTATACACTCCAAATATTAACTTAAAGAAATTGAGTTGCTTCAGAGTTTATGGATATAAGCTCCTTAAACATGACTGTACTTCACAAGTAATCAAACTATCAACACAAAATATGAAGAAAGAAAAGGAACAACCATTAAGTGAAGTCATTTATTCCAATAGTTCCTTGACTGTACAGAAATATTACACTTTTTTTTTCCTTTTACACATCTTACTATGTATCTATTTTTTGTTGGGTTTGTTGGGTTTTTTTATGCATAACTAGCAACCACAACCCTTTATAGCAAAATATTTCCCTTGGCTCGTATAAGTTTTTTGGTAGTAGAAATTTTCCACTTTTTGTTGATATAGTGATGCTGCAGTAATACAGTTATTTGAAAAGGAAAATTGGACAGCTTTGCATTGTATACAATATTTGCAGTTTTTTTAACTGATTCATTCCTGTGAAGAGTAGCTAAAGGAAGGAACTCTGCCTATCTACTTTGAGTTTAGACATCTATTAGAATGAAAGAATTAACACACAGCATGCAGGTACCTGGACCCACAAACACACATGCATATGGCCAGCTCCTGCTAGCTACTCTGTAGGAGATAGACACACATTCTGAAGTCCAAATCTTTCAAAACAGCTTCTGATGCTGTGTAAGTAAAAATCATGTAATAGGCTACACACCATACAGGTGTACATAAAATGGCGGGTTTTGCCCCAAACAGTAGGTAATTTAAGATACCTAAAAGCTAGCATTTGAGCCTACAGTTTGTCATGATCCAAAATCTATGGATTAACTTTAACACCTTAAAAAATTTATCTATAAACACAGAAAATGCTAAATCTATTATTTTTGCCAAATGTCAAATTGTCTTTTATTTTGGACTACTAAATTACACATCTAATAACGGCCTAATAAATCACCTCCAACTGCATAAACAACTGTAGAAATGCACAGGTAGCTGGCTTTCACAATTAGAGAGAAAATACAAAGTATTTTCTTTAAGGTGTAACCTCCTGACTGATTGATACTATATAAATAGCTTAGAAATGGCATAATTCTGCAGACTGAAGGTTTTTCTGAAAAGGAAGTGCCTTGACTACTGAGTGTGTGTGTGTATGCAGATACAGGCATACTACAGTATATATGCTGTAGAATCCACACTTTGCTACAATTGTTCTTCTACCAACTTCTATGGAGATAGGAGTTCAAACAGTGTTCTAGCCAACTGTCTTCTCATACTTTCAGGTGACATTACTAAAGAAGGGTCCTACTTCAGTATGCCAGGTGCCACTACTGTCTTTACAACCATACAACCTTAAGAAACTGGCTTGGAGATGCCACTGTTCACTCTCTTACCCTTTCCCACAGTTCTTGCTGACATTCTAAGTAATTTCATACAATTGTAGGACTGTGTAAGCAATGGACCATCAGAAGTTTGAATGTTTATGTTCAAAGTTAAACTGCAGCCACAGAATACAACTCTTACAACTGTTACAAAGTGCTAGTTAAACAAAAAAATTAAGGATATTCTCCCTGAAGGTACGTTTAGGGTTTTTTTCCTTTTTTGCTCAATTGTATTGAGAAGGACATCTTAAGATTGCTGTTCCAAAGACAACATAATTATTTAAGAGTTTTTTTTTGCTTACTGCCAAAGTTATAAGATAAATTATACAAGTTGGATTTCTGCATGCATTTTGTTCTGAAATAGGTTTTTTGATACATTGAAGTGCAGCTGCATTTTTCCTCTGAAATAAAGGCAGAGAGAGGTTCTATGAATACTGTCCATATTTCCAAAACTTACAAATCCAGTATATCTATTGTTTACATAATAAGGTTTTTTCCCAACTATTCACCTCAAACTTGACTTAGAAACTGCTTAGAAAGTTAAACACTTTTTTTTTCCATATGAATTAACTAGTAGGGCAGCTTTATGTGCCATCATTTTGTTTGCACAGATGGAACTGACTGTGCTTCTAAATGGAAGGCAGTAATTCATTTTTGATGCTTTAAAAGTATGACAAAATCCAACTAATGCTTATTCAAAGATGTATCTACACTAGAAAATTACTGCATAATGAGATATGCTAAAAGCTAGTTACCCAAGTACTGCTCTGCACAAGTGCCCTTCAGGTGTTTTTAGTGTATATTTAAGCATGGGTTAGCTTCTGCCAGTTTGAGAGGACTCATCCTTGTATTCTATTTGTAGTAAAAGTAAAAAAGCCAGGCAGAACATACAAACATTTGCCATGATTTAAATGTTGCTTACCAATAGACTTAGCAGTTGCCTAAGCAGTTGACTAAGTTGTTGATATCCAGTTTCACCAGTTCTCTGGAGCTCTTCCCTTAAAACTGTCTTGTTCCATGACACTTAGCAAAACTTGACAGTGCTTCAGTCACTGATACACTGAAATTACTGTCTATCATACTAGCCAATATTGTCTTGGTTTTTTTTAATACGAAACTGTCTACCTCTGTCCAACCTAGTTTATACTTGGATTATAGGATTCATCAGTAAAGAACCATCTTTTTTCTTTTTATTTGTATAGCCCATTGTACAGCAAATCCCTTGTTCCTGACTGGGGTCCCTATTTATGTCAGTAATACAAACATAATAAGAAGAAAGCTTTTCACTGAGTACAGTAGATAAGGTCCAAAGTATTGACTTCAACTGAGTTCTATGACTGAAGGTCTAAGGGGATCAGGTCTACATTTCTACAGTAAGAGTGTAAGAGTGTCTATATATCACCCCAAAGATGAAATTATGAATAATTCTGCTTTGCTTGAAATAAACACACTTTCTGGATGAGATTTTTCATTAACATTCCACAAGTCAATGTTGTTTATTACAGTGTTATTACACACATGCAGCCATTTGTTATAGAATAAACAGAATGCCTGGGTCAAAAATTACAGGCAAAGATGTGCTGCAATTCATTACTATGTTATTGGAAATCTAGATTTCATAAACACGAAGCTTCCTTTCTTGATAGAAAATCAACTGGATAGATATCCAAATCACATCAAATTTGATGTCAGAGAGCTGACCCAATTTGTTTTCATTGTCTTGAATATATGCTCATGTTTCTTAGCTGTTGTAAGCTTTACAACAGTGTTTTTCATTAAAAGTTGGCAAAAATAATTAACCATATCTTAACTGGGCTCTTCTGCACAGTTCTGGTTCCTGGGATATTCTGCTAAAACCTCTTGATTCTTCATAACAGTTTTGTGTACAATAAGCCCTAATCCACTATCGTTATGCAGTTGGACTCAGGATTGAAAAAAATAAATCAAGTTACGAAGGCTTGCAGAATTAACAGAATAGTCCTAAGTGCATATATTCATATTCTCTATGGGTTAACTCACTAAAATGCTGGTGAAAGTTGGTGAAAGCTGGTGAAACTAACATATTCTATCTTACAGTAAGGATAAGATAAGAATAAGCATATGGACAGAAGAACTTCCATGACCTCCTGCGTCTAGTTTCTGATCCATAAGTTCTTCCTCCATCATGGTAATGCAAGTGCCAGCAAGGTTATGTGGTGAACTGTATTAGAATACTGATCCAGTTCTTCACATGATCACACAACCAACCAGCCCAATTAAGACAGGAACATGGGTGAGAATGGGTCTCCACAGTCAATGAAAGAAATGTTTATATAAACCATATCCTATGTTAAAATGACATATCTTAAAGGGACCTGCATTTGTTCAATTAAAACTGAATTAAGTTTTAATTGGAAGTTTCTTTAGTTAAAAATACTTCTTAGTGCAAACAAGGCTTACAAATAAAAGATAAGGAAAGGATGAGTCAGATAAAATCACACTTTTTACATTGGCAGTCAGTCAGGGAACAGTGTTTAAGAGAGAACTGCAACACTGTGTTTCTAAAAATAAAAACCCCGTGTATCACAGATTTCCTGTTCATATGACAAGTATAACACACTATAGTGAGCCTGCCATTAGAATGTGTGGCAGGAGAAATACAAAACACAAAGTCAAAAAAAATCTAGTAAAATTGTAAAGTCTTCTGTAGTATTAATTCTACAGATCACATTACCTCTCAAATCCAGAGGCAGAATCTCGTAACGCAACCGTTTTCCAAACAAAACAGGTATCCAAGTAAAAGACAGTTGCACTGTTTAACCACAGTTTTCAAGGGGGCTGTTGACTTTGCACGTGTCCATTCATGTGTGTCTACTTGAGATGTGTTAGGACTTTTTTTTTGGAACTGCTGAACATCCATAATCGACTGTTGAAGTCATTACAGTTCTTGGTGTTCATTTTAGCTACAAAATTAAACCCCAAAGTAATACCCCTTGGTCACCAAAAATCAGTGTCACTTCGACAGAAATAATTTAATTATTTTATCCTTGCTTACTTATCTCCTATCTTTTTGACAACTGTTAAAATACATATGTTCTAAATTGCTATGCTCAAGGCTTCAAGTACAAAAGCTTTTTTATGGCAGGCATTATATATACGTGGTCTAGCATGGTGTTCTAGAAGTTGTTTGAAGCATATGCAATATATGTAAGATGTTTCTGCATCAATATATTATAGTACCATCATTTTGGCAGGTCCTTCAGTACAAAATCAGTTCTGATTTATACCTAATCCTTTATTCTGCGGCCTCAGAAATTTCCTCCTCCACACTTCCCCAGTCTCCTGACACCTAGTTTCACAGATCTGGTTGTCTTTCTGTTATTTGCTTTGGACAGTCTCTTTCCACTCCAAGCTAAGTATGGAATAAAGTATTTCTCCTTAAATGCTTATCCTTTCTCTTTTCCTGTTGTTACTGTTACTATTGCAAGCTTGCACATTTGGTAGCATTTTAGAACCTTCTATTTTCAAGTCATTTCAGAATATCACAGTATTTTTGTTCTTATTTTAGAACATTTAGAAAATCAGAACTTCTTTCTTGCATTCAAATGCAAAGCAACCGCAAAGACAACCTAGCTGTAGTTTTAAAAACTCAGAACACCAAAGTTTGATTAGTATTCTGAAAGAAGTCCTTTAAAAAGGGAAATCTGGGGAACACGTACTTTTGTGCACTATTGCACAGTGCAGAGATTGTCGGTGCACTGATGATATAATCTGCAGATTCCCTTTTAGCTCTCTAGGGAGTTTTGCGAATTTCAGATGCAGTAGTCCATGGCTCAATTTCTTGATGGAATGCATTCTTCACAAGTAGGGATAATCCTTCATTTGATGTTTACTCACTTGGATACATTTCTGTACTCCATACAGGCCATATCAGGCTTTGCAATGTTTATTTATTCTTGCCAGAATACACTCCTGCATTAGCTGATTTTATTACACTTAGATGGTTGAGATGGCACTTTTATTCTATGACCTTCTTTTCATCAGCTTAAAATAACTTTTCAAAACAATTACCTCTAGGCCAATGCTTGTCATGCTTGTTCTCAGACTAACAGTCACACTTTTACCATTTTTAGTTTGAAAAGAATGCATTCAGTAGTTTTTGAGGATCAGGCTTTCAAATATATACAGATACAGTTGTTTTTATTAGGTATCTACCAATTACAATAGTTCCTTATTTCCAGTCAATTTTTTTTCCCTCTTAATTATAAATAATAACTCCTCAAACACCACTTTCAAAAATTTTTTGTTTTGAAATTCCTCTTGAAGTTTGTCTCCTCTCTGGTTCTGTTCAACTTATATGGTATTTAGAGCCTCTTTTGACTTGACTCACTACCTGAATTTATTAAATAAAACTAATAATAACCTCAATATCTTTATTACATGAATTATGTATGTTAACATACATGCTATATGCATGTATTGATATATTACCTACATTACATTATTGTAATTCATATAATCATAAATATATAGTATTATATCTCAATTAAAATGTATCTTAATTACATAAAATAGATGTTAACATTGCAATTTTAAATCTATAAAAGCTATATAACTAGCTAAGATTTCAAAAGATTATGCTGTTCTCTATGTAAGTACAGCACAGTGTAGCACAATATATAACATGACATTATATGATCTCATGGTCAATGTAACATTTAACAATAATGCAGTTTAAGGAAACAGATTATTGAGCCTGAAAGACAGCAGATGAAGATGGCAGAAACAGAAAAATTAGCTTTATGCAAACCTTATGCTGGACTACCTGCCGGCTTGCGTTACATACTCTTCAGCAACCACCGAATCTCCTGTAAACAATGGAAGATTCAAAATAAATCCAAATCAGAATAAGCCACAGTTTTTACATTAAAAATTGCTTAGCCTTCCTTAATGATTGTATTTTGGGTTATCTACTATTACTGAACTGACAAATTCAGTATTGGTCAAGAACCTTCTAAAAGCATTTCCAACATTTTCTTAGCAGACATCGAATCAGAATTTCAATTGCTACAGTACCACACAGAAAGTCTATTTAAAATGTATTTCAGCCCAATGCCTGACATCGCAGTTTCTCATCTCTCAGCTTCCTAGTACCAGCACTATTCTTCACAGTGAAGAAACAATTCAAATACACAGAGTGTCAAATCAGCATTCTTGAGTCCTACATGCTTCAGCAAATAAAACAAGGTAATTTGACAATCCCAGATATAGCTTAATCTTTTTGGATAAATAAAAAGCCAGCAAATTAAAGCATTTCCTTTCCTTTCACACAATGTCGTGGAATTTACTTTAATAAAATGAACTCCAATATCTAATTGATTGATTTCCAAAAGTAAGTTAAAGACAGATTTTCAAAGACATGAAAGCCTATTAAGAACACATCTAATTGATTTTCAGAAAGAGTTAAGGGCTTGATCCTGCATTCACTGCCGTTGCAGTGAAATTTCCATCGATTTAAATAAGAACGCGTTCATACCTGCAGAGACAAGCTGCTATTTCTGCCATTCACATTATCCCTTCCATAGCTAGAGATCTCTTCCCATTTTTTTTTCACAAATAATCTACACACTTGATGTGAAGTGAAAATGCTAAGAGTATATATTCATGTCAAAACAAAAGAGGAAAAAAATACTGATTTTGTAAATACTCTCAGTATAATTTACCTTATATTATAAAAGAAATAACAAGCCGCATTTGCAACAAAAGGTAATGAAAGTTTTAACATTGAAGCTGAGTGAACGCACTACAGCTGCCATTGTTTTATGGTGCCTCTCTTCACTAAAGTCAATGGGATTATTTATGAGTAAAACAACCAAAATATTGAATACATAGTTTAGTTTCTAGGTATTTAGAAGTAAGTAAGTTTACTCAAACAAGTTTAAGTAATTATATATAGAACTATTGTTTTACTGCTGCAAAAGTGAGGAAGATGTTATCAAATATTCAGTTCTATCACATGATCAAATACATTATCAATAAATGAAACACTGTGATCTTATTCTGTTTTAGTTAGTGTGATAAATTGAGACCACAAAGGATCAAAATTCAATTAAAATTTATTGATTATAGCAAGTAGGATATGAGCAAATGCAGCGCTGGACGGCAGGGGAGTCTGCGCTCCGCCAACTGCCGTACTGAGCATTTAAAACAGTTCCCTTTTTATACATCTTTACTTCCTTTTTTCATGAAGTAGTGGAGGCACTCTGCGCATGCTTCAGTTGTTGTTAGGGGGTCGTTCTCTGCCTCCCGGTGGTCGTTAAGGCCGAAGTAAGAAGTCTTCCTCCCTTGTCCCATAGTTGACCCCTTAGTCATATGTCCTTATATGGGGTTGTTTGTCATATTTATGTTAGTTCCTGAACATCTGGTGGTTATCTTTGTTTGCACAAGCGGTATCTGGTCATTGTTTTAGCGGTTTCACATCTTTTGACCTTTACATTGTGCTTAACATAAATCTTAATAAACAATACCATAGTCTATACTTTCTCACAGTTAGTAAAGAAATACAGTTGAACGTTTAATATTTATTACTATCTAGGGAATAACTGGCTTTTAAGAGAACTGTCACACCAATATATGCAAAGATCAAAAACTGGCAGTCGTGTTAGCATTCCAAATTCATCTAGATGAAACAATAAGATAATTAGGTGTAGAAAATTCACAGTCTTATGTTCAACACAGTAAAGGATCAATTTCATCTAAAGGCAGTGGAGTGTATACCATATCATCTGATCCAAAGTAGTGACCTTCTTGATTCAAATGCAAAATGCCTATTCCTGTTGCAGACAGAATTTACCAGGACAAAATGTTCAATAGAAAGATTACATTTCCAGTGGGGCAGAAAAGTATTTGTCAGTATCCCATTACAGTTTTGATACAAACATCTTGGATTTCAATTAGCTTTGAGATAGAACAGCAATAAGCCAGCATTGAGACTACAGACAGATCTTTGTTTCTTACACCATTATATGTGGATTGTTGTTTCATTTGCAATAAGATATTGTAAGTTTTCCAAAAGAAAAGAAATAGAAGGAAATAACATTCTATTCATTTTTATGTCAGAGAGATCACTTAAGTGATGTCTGTCAGATAACACTGCACTAGGAGGCAAGGGTGACATAATTTACATTTTTTCCAGCATAAATGAAAAGTGTTGAATTCCTTGAACCGTAAGTGTCCCATCAGTTCTTCTACCCTCACTATCCCACCTCCTATTATTAACATACCATATCCACTCTGATGCTTTTGATCCTTTTCTCTGAAAAGTAATTTGCCTTCTCAATGGAAATAAATATGAAACTTGCTTTAGTACATTTCAGGAGTTCAAACAATGACCCATAGAAATTTTCAACCTATATAGGTCATCTTTTAACTTTACAAATTTAGAATTTGCAGTCATTTAAAAAGTTTACTTCTAAATATTATTTGATATTTAAGAAAACTAGTATGTTCGTCGGAGTTGATCATCGAACTAGGAGTTGGAAGGGCAATTTTTAACTTTCACTTGAATATCTGTGATTCTGATTTTGAGTTAAATCCTGTAAAACTCTGGATAATATTTGTCACCCTCACTTTATACTTGCGTCATGAGGGTAACTGTCAGCTCATGAAATGTCACAGGAGGAAAAGCTCAGAAATCATGCACATATGATTCAGTTGTTGATTTCTTAGTAAAGAAGTTAAGATCTATGCTGTGCAGATATGATTTAAATAACACTCAAAATTATATATGGTGCCTTCCATTCAAAAGGCTTCCTTTGAAATATCAATTCACATAGCTTTAGCTGTAAGAAATATTGTTATTGAAATAAATATGATTAATTTGACACATTAACAAACTCAGACTAAGAGAAAATAAAGATATGCCTGACCTAGGAACCAGTGGCAAAAACTACTGGTGGCAAAACACTACTTTTCCTCCTTTGATATCAAGGTGAAAAAGAGATGACTTAAGTCACTTGCCCCCACAATTCCAGGGCAAGGACAAGAGCTGAAAAAATCGTCCCTTTTAAGATGAATTGTTCTATGTACTAGCCTCTCTTTCTCAGACAAAGAAATTCTACAAAATGTTTGATTTATCAGTAAACATAAAAATGATAATAATAGAATTATAAAATCTAATGGATCTGTATTTTTGTATTTCATCTTGAACTCTAAATGGCTGTTGTAAATATATCACAACAGTTGGTCAGTAACTGTCTGTGGACATATCCAATGAATTAAGCAAGCACCTATAACAGATTTTTTTCCTCACTCCTGAATTGCAGCCACCTTTAGGGTAATAAATAGTAAGAAAAGATGTAATACTTTATAACTATAGTGAAATGAAAATAATTTTCCTGATTAATGAGAGTATTGCTTAAATATCACATACTTCCACTGACTTTAAAAAGAGCTCTAAGTATATTTCACTTCTACATGCCTATCTGTAAATATGTGTTGGAGCTTCCTAGCATTACTAGCATACACAATACTAATAAAAATATTGTTGTTTAATTTTGTCATAGCACTATAAAAAATTAGATTTAACAGGTTAGACTCTGCTTTGTACACATAATGCAGAACAAAAACTGCCAATCATACATGTAGATTTTTTCCAAGAATAATATCTGAACTTATTATATTTCCTGTAAAATAAATGGAATTTCCCAGCTATAAACATATAGTTAATATTTTATTATAATGAAATGAATTTGAAATTTTATATAAATATTTTTCTGCAAGTATAATGTAGTTGAAGAATTTAATTTTTTCAAATTGTTTATTTTTTGCAGAGAAGCAGAGTTTGATTGTAAACTACTAGAGCTGCATAAGATTCCAAACTGCTGTTTCACAAGAAGGTGTTGCATGAGAAGAATTACATCAGGTTTTTTCTTACTGTATCACAGCACCATAGGAACTGAGACTTGGAAAGGATATCCAGAGATCTAATCCAACCTGCTTTAGCAGAATCACTGTACTTTTACATATAATAACTGTCTAATCTCCTGTTAAAAATACAGAGATAGAAGAGATTCCAGTAGCAAACTTAACAAAACAAAACCACAAACTGCTTTCTCCAAGACAAAAAGGCTCATATCTTACAAAACTTTTTCCGACAGAAATGACAGATTTGACTGCACAGAAAACTGAACAGAGAGCCATCAAGACCTGTGGTGATGCCGCCTATGGTTAAAAGCATTTATTGGATAAAAATTTGCCAGTGGTAGAGTATCCATTTATACACATACATACCAGCAAAATACACCTTATTTGCAGGAAATTTGATACTTCTCTCAGCCTTTAAAAAACTGAAAGCAGTATCTGTTTAAATTTCTAACATTATATGATGTGTGCATTTCATTGCCGTATGGTTTTCTTGAGTTTTAAAATCATGTGCCACGGGAAAGATGTACACTTACTTAACTCTGTACAAGTTCACACATATATATTCCATTTACAAGCCTTACAGAAGGCCTTTCGCAGTTTTTTTCTCTTTTTCTGTCTTAATATAGATGCACTAATGTAATCAAGGGCATTGAATGATGTACCATTCAAACCGAAACAGATGACTTTGGTTCAAAATGTTTGTTTTTTTTTTTAAACAAAATATTTGCACAGATCAGACTATTTCACAAGAAAACAATCAAAACCACCTGTCAAACAGATTCAATAACAGGATATTAATGTGGTCAAATTTTGTTCAAGCAAAGTAGAAAGACCAAATTTATCCTGATTTAAAAAAAAAAACAACAAAAAAACCCCAAAAAAACCCAACAATAAACAGGTTAAAACAATATGATGTGTCTGTCTAGAAAATCAATGTATAAATAAAACAAATAAAATCCTGTTTGTTTGGAGTATACAAAATTAAACTAACATTAGCCCTAAACTAGCAAGTAGATGGGTTTAACTCTCCAAATCATGTTTATAGATGTAACATGTGGTTTGAATTTAAAACTTATTTCTAAGATTTTTTTTTCACAGGAATGCACAAATTCTGCAGATTCTCGGTGTCTGATTTTAACATTTTTGAAATGCAACAAGAATCTTAATCAAATCCAAATACACTTTAGTTGCAATAGTCTTCATTGACAGCCAACCAGATTTTCAAAATAGAAGTTTTCTTGCATAAAAATTGTTGCAAAATCCACAGGAAATCCCTCACAAACATTCCAAATGATGTGAGGCTTAAACATCACTGTTAGCATGCTATCATACTCTGGTAAATACTCAGCCAGAGAAGGGCTACTTCCAGTTTGGACCAAGTCTCTATAGATTTGTTTGGGACATGGAACATGGAACACATCCCTGTGTGTCCCTTGGAACTGCATTTGCCCTGCCACTTGTGCTATGTTCCAGCAGAGTGCTTACTATAAATGAGATGGCTGAAGTAATTGTTACAGGAGATTTACTATGCCATCTCCTTTCTGCTCAAGTGTTTTATAAATATGGCCTAGGAGCTTGGGTTCCGCTAGTAATAAATACATTTCCAACTATCTACTGCTTTGCAACTTACATTAAAAGTAAAGATTTATTTAAGTTAAAAAGTAGGAGATATTCTTGAGAAAATTTTAATATTAAAAATTGGTGTTTATGTGTTTGCTCTATAGTTTAATTCCATGTAATTTTCCAACACATTAGCAAGTTTCTTATTAAAGACCCAAGAAATGAACAAACTCTATCTTTACTTACATTGTTGTTAGCAGTAAAATGACTCCATGGCACCAGACTTTATTGAATAGAACTGACTGATCCTGTGAGTCAGTGACTTAACTAATTTGCAAAAGAATGTGAAAACATGAAAAGTTAACTGTTACAGTTCACAGTTACAGAAGAATAAATAATGCTTTACGGTAAGAATAGAAGACTGGAAGCTAGGAATCCTAAATTCTAATCCCTGTGGTCTTGTCACTTAGACTTTTAACTCTCTTATTTCACTTGTAAATAATTATGAGGTACTTGATATGGGAAATTATTTAACATTTCTAGAATCAGATCACTTGATGTCACTGGATGAAAAGTGGATTAATTTTTAGTAAAACCTAGTGTTTTAGTGTGCCTTGGTTCATATTAATTCTAGTCTAAAATATACTTTAAGACTATATAAGATACCTTTTTGCTTACATACAGAAAAATAATTGAATTCCTAATGAAAAGTTAAAAAAAGTCCCTGAAAAAAGTGAACATTTTCTCTCTCCTTATTTGCCCTACTGTCTTTTTGGCTAGTGATGCTAACATAATACATACAAAAGGAACTCTGTTATCATCTTAACAAATATTCAAACATATTCTCCCTTTGATGAATACACAAAACTTCCATAAAAGCCAATGGGAGACAGGTGCACAAACTGAGGGTAGAATATAGTCTGGCATACAACATATCTGAAAATAGTTCCTTTTGGCTGACCTCTTGGCAGTTTTCATACTCTCTCTTAAAACCATTAAAACTAGTGCAGGTTTTGGTGCATTACAGGATCCCTTAAGAAGCCCTCATTATCTCCTCTCTTAACCACATAATGGAAATAAAATGAGAGTACCGTACCCAGACCACACTGAGGAAGGAGAACTTGCCTTGGAAATTTTCAACTGGTAAACCTATTTTCTATAATGATTAGTAGTGAATCACTCTTAAGCGCTGGACCATTCACTAGTGTATGTGTTTTGTGCCAAAGGTTACCAGATTGCAAAAGTGTTCTCATCTCAGAAAGGACCCGTCATTCACCATCACCTTATTTTGACACAACAGAAAAAAAATACGTCTATCTCGCAGGAATAAGAAAGGGGGGGAGAAGGACAGACAGAAATCTGTACAAGCAAGACAGCAAATTTTCTAAGGGACAAGCACATACTATTAAACAATACTAGTGACGTAGATGAGAAACAGATGGACAGGTGGAGGAGAGAAACCAATTTCTCAGACAAAAAGCGCCGCTTGACCTAAGGAATGCAGAATGTGATGAGGAGGGAACTGATAAGCCAAAAGTCAGACTCTGAACAGTACTATTGTATGAGCTCATAAATCTGCATGCTTGCTAACTATTAAGATCCTCAAAGTGCAACTGAAGACTGATAAAGAGGAACATCCTACCCCAGAAGGCCATTAGGCTGGAAAGTTGCCACATTAATTGTAAAGTCAGCAGAAATCAGCAGTAACTGGAGGAAGGGTAAAGACAGCAGGGAGAGATCATAACCACCAACTCAATTCAAGACCAAAAGGACAAGGACTTGGACTTGGACTTGCCCACACTCACCTGTAAGGAGCATGCATGCTAATTTACCTAGCAAGCGAGGCTTGAAAAGCAAGAAAATTAAAATGGGGCCTTAATGGAGAAAGGTAGGCCAGCTGCCTTTCCCCAGTCTCTCATACTGCTAGAGAGGACAGCAGAGCAGTGGCAGTTACTTGAGGGGGGAATTACCCTCTCCAGCACAGATCTTGGGCTCATGCTCCAGAGCAAACCACTGTTCTCCAGCAGCACAATGAGGTGGCAAAGCAAGTGGAGGGCTGACTTGCCTTTGCTATCTATCCGTTTTCTGATTCAGGCAGCACGGAAGTCTGATGTTCTCCAAAAGACAAAAGCAGAAGGTCTTCTGAATCAAATTGTATCTTCTTCCTGCCCATCTGCAGCAGAGACCTGATGTATCTTTACCACTCCTTTACATGTCTCAAAGTAACTTCTCAGTAATACATTAATTCTGTTTACATGGGTATACAATCACTGTTAAATCTGGTGTTCACATCTTAACCAAGCCGTGTTCATCCTACACCCAATGCATAGGATGGGTGCATAAAATCCCCTACAAGCCATTTTCCCAGTCCTAGGTACAGAAAGAGTCCACCTCACAGTATAACTTCCCACGTTCTTAGAGACCATTATAAAATTGGGGTTCATTATACTGAAAGATGAAGCTAGAAGAAAACAGTCACTTGTAAACACCTACAACCAGTACTCTTTCTCAAACCTGTCCTCCCATCATATATCTCATGAGACTTACGGCTGATGAAAAAAGCATCATACTATTTAAATTTAAACTGCTATTACTTGTGAGGTCAATGACTGCTATAAAAATCACAAATGTATTTGTTTAGAGTTAGCATTCTGTCAGTGTTTGTGTCACTGCTAAAATGACTCAGATAGAGCTACTTGAAAACTGTAACTATCATTTACAAAGAAAAAGGAGGATGTCAGTGCTGCAAAACTTAGCTATTGTAGTTTCTGTGTTCTAAAATGAAGGGCTAATGTAAAAAATAATATGACCTTCAGCAGATACATGTAGGTTCAGGAACAAGAAATATATTTCAGTGTTGAAGATCAATTACCAAAAATCAATTGGCTACATTCATTACAAACTTGAAATATCTGGCTTCTACATTCATAACTTTACATGTAAACTTGAAAAATATTACTGGAAAGCTTCAAATACAAAATTAGTATTTTATGGCCAAACAAGAAGCGTATGTAAAATACAGCAATAAAACATACATTCCTGTTCTGAGGCGCACACATTATTGTAAGTGATATTAGAAAATTCTGGCAAATAAATTCAAAGATGACAGCTGCTTGTGGAAGTTCATTACTATCATCTTCCTATTTCCATCTCTGAAGAAAAATGTAACCCCTTCTCTTGCACATCATACAATTTTCTTTGACAGTTTCACTTACAGTTTCTCTCAATGGTAACACCCACGCTTACAAAATGCATGGGGGTTATTCAATGATCAGAAGCCATCTAGACAACAGACAGTTTTTCTAATTTTTCATAAAGTATAGTATGAACCCTGACTCGCATGGAAGACTACAGAGGAGTTAATAATCAACACTGATTCCTTCAGCAATTGAAGTTCTCCTGGGAGCTATCCCAGCAAAGTACCAACCAACCTGTTCAGTTTATGATACGTAACAGGACAGCAGCCTGACAGAGCTTGACTGCAAATACAGTCTTTTTCCAGTGCTAGTCAGGAGGAGTTCAGAAGTTATACTCACCAGACATAAATGTTTGTAGATCCAGTGATTTTAAATAAATTATTCCAATTTGTAATAGCAGAAAATTTAACCCTCTCTGGAACTGATGGTTACTGCTTCTAAAAACTTCATTTCATAAAGCGTTGTGCATGCATAGTGTTGTGCATGCATGCTCCACTTGAACTATACAAGTTGTCCATATTAATTCTGCTTTGGTAAGCAGAGTTTTGGAAGATCAGCAGTCTGAGGAATGAAGCATTTCATTGAGATAGTAGTCAGTAGCACTAGCTCAGCAGTTACAAAAAAAAGGTAGAAAAACTTTATATATGTTTCCACAGGATACAAGTGGCAATACACTTATTAATTTAGGACTACTGGGGAACAGCAAAGTCACCTCCTACCAGTTGGTACTTTCATCAAAATGAACTGTGTAACTTCATTCCCGCATGACGCTCATTGATGCAGTTTGGGTTTGGCACAGCTTTACCCCACTCAGCACACACAATGAAAAGAGTCTGCTAATGTATGATGTCGTATCAACCCGACAACCTAACTCCACTTGCTGACATCCATGCAAAGCAGATTCAGCACAGGTAATTTTGTCCCTAGCCTGACACTCATAGCAAATCAGGCTTTTATACATTTTGTCCTCAGGTCGCTACGATTAAAATCATAAAATTCAAATAGTTGTCCGCATCGGGCTGATTCATTTCACTGCTTGGCTGCCGGCGCGGCGGTGGCTAGCGTGGAGCCTCACTCCCCTGGAAGCCAGGCCGCAGCAGGTGGTGAAGTCCCTCACAGGCGTCCCGTCTGGGCCTGCTCTCCTCAGGGCCGCCCGCTGCCTGGGATGCGAGGCGCAGCGAGGCTCCCCGTGAGGCGACACCGCGAGACC
>NW_009605990.1:798-3233 GCF_000690535.1 Cariama cristata | reverse complement strand
GGCGCTGCCCGCACCCCGCGGCTGCCGACCCTGCCGGCACAGGAGGTTTTACCCCAAGCTGCCGGGGCTGGTGGGGGGCACAGGGGCAGTGCCGACCCCACCAGTGTCCCAGCTGCCGCCTCGCTGCTCCCAACGACCGGTGGGATGGGGATGTGCACACCCAGAGCTCACAAAGCCTTTAAGCTCCTCCTGTGATGGGCGCAGCAGAAGGGCAAAGGATTACGCCTGTGCCTGGGTTTGGATGAATGAATAAGAGCATTCAGGGTCCTTTTTGCGTGCTAGCAGAGCAAGAACTATTTTAAGGAAGAAAGTTGATCGGGCGACAGCTAAATGAGTCGTCACAGCCGAATTCTGCAAATGGGGGGCATGAGGTGAAGAGAAGCCCAGCCCGCACCCCACCATGCCCCGAGTGTGCCCATGCAGGCAGTCAGACACCAGCTTTCGTCTTTCGTTTTTGGGAAATCCAAAGGATTTTGCTTTTCGTAGCGTCTTCCCAGCCCCTCACTGACCTCACAGAAATAAGGGCCAGAAACGTGCCGAGCAGGGGTCCCACTGCCCTCCCCACTGCTCACCTGAAGATGCTAATGCAGACAAGCAGGAATTGGGGAGGATCCTGCCAATACAACTACCGGTTTGTCTTTTAAATTAACTCCTGCCAATGTGGTGACTTGCTTTTCTCTTAACTCGTGCTGCTGTAGTGGTTTGCATTTCTCTGGATTAGCAGCAGGACTTTAAAACGTGGGCTTAAAAGCCTGCATTTGTGTTTCACCGCTGTCGGCTCTGCCCGCAGCAGTGTTTGCCCGTGGAGCATGTGTGGCCGCCCTGGTCTGTGCCGGGGGCACCGGCTGCACCTCGGTTTTGCCGAACGCGCCCTTCGTGGCAGCTTCCTGCAAGCCCTGCAGCCCCCGGCATATCTCAGGGGCTGGGAAGGTCCCAGCAGCGCGATCCCTCGGGGTTGTTTGAAGCCAGATGTGCAGCAGAGCCTTTTTGGTGTATAAATATCTTGTCCCCATCCCTAATTTAGTTCATCTTCTGCACAGAAGCTTTTGGTTACTCGGCGCGTTGCTGCGCTCAGTCACGCTATCCAGCATGGGCTGCCATTTCAAGTTGTCGCAGACCCTCGGGTCGCGTTGACTGTCGCCTTCCCCGGACCAGAGGCGTTCGCGTCAGGAGGAGCCGGTCCTTCCCCGGTGGGGCGGAAGGGTTGCAGGGGGATTGCCAACGCCTGGCATGGCAGTGGCCTTCGTGGTTACAGGGAAGACCTTAAATACATACCCAAAGGTCAAACACTGGGAGACAAAGACCCCCCAGCCGCAGGTGCTTCTTGTTACTATATAGATCTTAGGATGTGTAAATAGATCTGGGGATTTCCAAGCCCATTTCCTGATTTTGGGGGCTGATTTTACTATTTGAGGTCTGTGGGCTAGCATGGCGTTGCTGAGCTATTGGTTCTCTGCGGGAGCTCCCACCTTCGTATTTGGATCAGGTGTGTGTTTGCAGTGCGTATCCTATAGAAGCTGTTTTCCCTGGATGTCCAGGCTCTTTCCCCATCCTCTCGGAGCAGCCAAACCTTTTAAGGAGCGTGTGTGCCCTGTGAATGTGTTATAACTCAACTTAATATGTGACTAAACCAGCCATGCAATATTGCAATTAAAGTATAATACCAGAGGTGTGAACAATGCCTGCTTTTTGCTATGAATGAGTCATGATAGCAGAGGAGGAACCGAGAAGCAGTATTTTATTAATCGACTCCAGCAGATTCATTTGCCCTCGGTGAATAGAGCCGGGCAGGGCTGTCGGAATTGTTCCTGCTCCGCTCACACCACGCTGCTCTGCCCCTGGCTCCTGGCAAGCAGGAGCAGGTCCTGGGGACAGAGAGCGACTGCGGGGATGGGGACAGTTCTTGGCGGAGTGTTCTGTTAAATGCATTTTGTTAGCGAGTGGGGAGCGAGCTGGGGGTTCCCGGTGCTGTTTGGAAATGGCCCCTCGTGCCCAGCAGTGAAGCTCCTGCTGCTTTTCCAGGGGTCCTGTCCTGCGGGGCGAGCAAATGCCACGGGGAAGGCGGCACCGGCTGGAGGGCCCCGTGGCACCGTGCTCAGCCCAGGGACCGCTGCCCTTGGCCAGGGTGCAGGATCTGGTCGGGTGCCGGTGCTGGTGTTTGCATGGGGCCAGGCTTGCTTGCGGGGCTCGCTGGCACGCTCGGTGCGTCTGAATGCAAATGCATCCAGGATTACAAAAAAGCTAGGGAGAGAGAGTGGAGCGTGCCCGCAGAGCAGGAATCATCCCCCCCGTCCTCCGGAGCCATCAGGCATTGCTCTGGGTGCTGAGCCAGAGCAGGGCTCTCCCTGGGGTCGAAAACGGGAGTTAACCAGCATTGCAAAAGTAAAGCTTCTCCCAGGGTGCACATTGGGTTTCCCACGTTTTGCAAGTGCATT
>NW_009605990.1:0-764 GCF_000690535.1 Cariama cristata | reverse complement strand
CCGAGGCCGGGCCAGCGCTGGGGACGTGGTTGTCATGTACGGCCTCGCTCCGGGCAGGGGAGAGCCCGGGTGACCTTCAGAGGTGACTGCTCCACTTAATGGCTTTGAATCTGATTATACCCTGTTTCGCTAAGAAATGTGCTTGGCACGTCCTTCTGAATTAAATACCATTTTAGGGGCAGTTGTCTTGAACTCTTTGCCTGCCGCTTAGGAAAAAGACTTTGAAAATGATATTATGGATCAAAAGTGTTCCTGGGGTAACTCTGTTTCAACAGTGGAGTTAATCCAGCACTGAATTTGGCCCTGCATTTCCAAATGAGAAGCAGTAGCTGTATAATCTGTTTATGGTTTTAAAGTGAATGTTAATCTTGGATTTGGTGGCTTTTCCCAAGGGTCGAGTTGCTGTGCTGCAGAGTGTTTTAGCCCCCTGCTCTGAAACTCTCTGAGCCGACTCCATTTTTTATTGTAAAGAGAGATTTTACTGTGTGTATAAATACGTGTGAAACCTGGAAGTGTTAAATCTGGGGAGCCCTCAGCAGTGGAAGCAATGCCATTTTTCTTACCTTGCACTTTGTTTGTATAGCACCTGGCACGGCGCATCCAAGCTCCGGCGTGCCGCTCCCGCGGCAGGGATGGGACGGTCCCGCGAGGATGCGGTTGGATGGGTCGAATTGAATCAAATGCCCCCCGTTGAGCGGGGGGATCTCACGGTGCCTCTGGGTGCTCTGTCCTGTGGGTGACTTTCTCCCCTCTCCCCTCCGCAG
>NW_009605989.1:5445-5651 GCF_000690535.1 Cariama cristata | reverse complement strand
CAACTTGCTGTAGGAAAACAAATACTAAAGTAGGAACACACATTGCTCTGCTCTTGGGCAAAATGCCTTCTCAAAGGGTCATAATTCAGGTTTCCCGGCGCACCCGAAGGGCCCTGGGGAGGGTCAGTGTTTGGGTGAGCGGGGGAAAACCGAGCTCAGTTGGACGACAGCATCCCCCACCGCACGCCAGCTCCCCGGCGGTCGGC
>NW_009605989.1:0-5363 GCF_000690535.1 Cariama cristata | reverse complement strand
TGTTTGCTGTACGCTTACATAAAAAAAAAAAAGAAGAAAGAAAACGGACACAGCCAGACCATTTGGCTGAACGCTTTCATTTGGTTTAAAAAAAAATAAAAGAAAAGGAAAGAGCCACCTTTGTAGGGAGCTCATGTCTGGAAAATTCCAGCCCAAATGACATAAGTTATGAGCAATTGAAAATCGGGATTAAAAGGAACCGAGCACGAAACCTCAAGTACAAACACCAGCATCCTGCTCGCAGGTCCCCATCGCCCGAGCAGGGGTCAGCAGCGGGATGGCTCCCGGGGTGCTCTCACTCTGTTAGGGCCTGGGGAGGGGAGAAGGGGGAACCCGCTGGGCCACAGCATCCCCCTGCCCGCAGGGTGCTGGCAGCTCCAGAGCCTCCATCTTCTGCTGTGGGTAACAGCAAAGAGCTGCTCCAAGGAGACATAAATTACCCACAGCAGACCCCTTCACCCCAAACACCTCCTTTTCTCTTCTGCTGTCTCAGGGCAGGGTTGAAGCTACAGCCCAACCTCGGGCTGCACGCAAAGCCGAACCTATTGAACTCTTGTTTTACGCTGGCTTCGCTCAGCCGGGGCAGCTTTGTGCCAGAAGTCTCCTAAGTGAATTTACTCCTGGCTTGCCGTGGGTCAGGTTGTGCCAAGAAATGCACAGGTGCAAATTAAATCAATATACCTGGTGCTGGGGGTGGGTTGGGGGGGAGTCTCTGCAGAGGGTTTGCAAAGCTTTCACCAGATTGGCTTTAAAGTCAAGTGAAGCCGAAGTACTGCAACTTCTGTTTCACAAAAGCCGAGTGTCCGCAGGGCTTTCCCAGGCCAGCACAGCTGCAGCTCTCTCTAACGAGGGCTGGAGGCACAGCGGGAGCAGGAGAACCCTCTGTGTCCCTGCTCCCGGGGGACAGAGATGTGCCCGTCTCATTTTGCACATCTCCAAGTGTGCTGGCAGCTCCATTGGCCCCAGATAGGACATCAGGACGGGATCCTGCCCCGGCACCCTGGCAGGACCCCTCCATCGCCCCAGCTCTGCCGAAGTCCGTCGCAGTGCCTGAGGCTGGATGCAGCAGGGTCTCCATCTGGTCGAGGTCCCTGCAGGTTTGCAGTACTCCAGTGCAAACCAGACCTGGTGGGAACAGCAAGCAGGGAACGGCTCCTTTTTCTGGGCAAGGTGTGGCTGCTCTGCCCGAGCTCCACCCCCACGATGCTCCTTCCCTGGTAGCTGCTGGTGCAGGAGATGCTCCTTCTTTGGGCTGCCATCCATGTCCCTCTCTTGCTTGGTGTCCTAATCCGCTCTGCGTTTCAGCATCGTCAAGAGGAAGAAGGCAAGAGCTCACAATCCACCTTGCAAGCTCCCATGGTGGAAGGCCACCTTGCAAACCTCCACACTATGAGACCACCTTGCAAGCTCCTGTGGTAGGAGGTTACATTGCAAACCCCCACGGAGGGAGGCTGCCCCGTCCCAAGCTCCAGAGCTCTCTAGAAGGGGCAGAGATGGGCCCATGGATTTGTTCCTGCTAAGGCAGGGGGTGTGGCAGCCCCAGGTAGGCGGTGATGACCCTGAGTTCAGCTCTCCCAGGGCACTACAGGACGGTGTGGCTGTATCCACAGTAATGAATAAAATGGTACCAGGGAGTGCGAAATTGTTAGTACAGCTTTGAGCTGGGCTGGGTAGCTCCGCTAAACATAGCTTGGGGTGGTGGAGGGCAGGGACCTTTACTGGTCGGCAGAGTGGACATGGCCTTACCTGGGATACTGTGAGAGTTTGGTACCCTGACAGTGGCATGGTCCATGCTCCTCAGTTTCAGCAGCCTCTCCGGCCAAGCTGTGGCCGACAACCAGAAAACACCTGGGTCTCTGGGTCTGGTGCACCCAGGCCAGCACCTACCCCACGGTGTAACTGCAGAGGATGGGATTCAGCTGCCCAAATGCAGCTTTTCCAGCTGAGGTGGGCATCTGTGCTGCCGTCATGGTCCCTTCACAGGGATTAGCCTGCCTACGGTGCCATGCCCTAAGGCAGACTGATGCCCACGGTAAGAACCACCCTGTTCCCAGGCCCCGGCACAGCGAGAACTGGAGATGCCCTTTGTCAAGCGAGGGTGCAGAGACCTCAGCAGGGAGCCAGGTCTTGGCCTGGGAGCCAATGAACCCAGCCACGGCCAGGCCCCAATTTATTTTATTATTATCTGCATTATTTATGGGCACCCAGACATGGCCCCAACAGCGGGACGGGACATTGCACCACCCTGCAGCCCCGCACACCCCCTGCACCAGCCCCAAGAAGCCAGCAGAGGAGGGGACCTGTGGACAGCATCATCCTCCCTCAGCGAGGGCCGGGAGGAAGGCAGGATCGCTGGTGTTATTTTACTTAATTTATGACTAAATGCCCCCTGAAGAGTTTAGCCCTTATTACCGAGATATAATGGCCTATTAAGGGAGCAGCATTCCCTGGAAAGTAGCCCAGTGTCAGTGACTCCTTCTTGCGATAAGAACTTCATAATCACACGTGGGGTGAGGAGAGGAGGAAGCCCACAGCCTGCCCACGGCCACAGCCCGGGGAGCTCCTGCCCGTGGGGGGAAGGGGGGCGGGGGAAGCTCCCATGGGGGCTCTGCTGATGGAGGAGGAAACCCCTGCGCTTGTAAATCTGTAATTCCTCGCTAAATGCTTTGTAACAACAACAAATGTAAAGCAGTGTCAGAAACCTCTCGTTTTCTTTTATGGTGAAGTCATGTCCTGAAGCCAAAGAAAGGAACAAGAGAAAAAATAATTGCTCACTCACTGCTTAAAACGTGCCCGCCTTCAGCATCTTCGCAGCTTCTTTGGTCTCTTTTCCATGTCACCCTGTGGGCCGGGGGAAGGGCTTGAGCCCTCAGTGCCTCCTACCCTTGCAATCAAATAATTTCAAATGGAGCTTTCAGAAGACAAGAGCCCCCCACTCCCCCCATTTCTCAGCACATCGCTCCTACGTGCGATGGTCTCATTTACTTCTGGGTTTGTTACTGAACAGGGAACATTTTCTCAGCAAACGTAAGGCTGAGCGATAAGGACTGGGCAGGAACTGATAGAGACTTTGCAGATCGAATATGATGTTGTTTATTTGACTGTGATGTATATTTAAAGGTCTCAGTTACAATTGGCCCCAGGCAATCTCTAATGAGCTGCAGCTGCCTGGACTCTCATTAGCTTTAATGACATCTTCTCAGTACATTTTTCTTGGGGTAAGACCTTGTCCTCTCTATGGTTGTGCACACAGTAAAACCAAGAGACATCTCACCCTAAAAGGGCAGCCAACTCAAAACAGTGGAGCAATGATAAATGATGCAAGTGCCCAGAAGAGACAAACCTTTCCTGGAAGAGTCATTGTTTATTTAAGGCAAACTAAAAGTAATTTACTTTGGCACGCCTTAGAATTAGACCGGGAGGTATTTGCGTGGAGGCTCAAAAAATAGGTAACAAAGTCACCGTGTGTGTTCGGCAAAGATCAATTTGCAATTTCCCTGATTTTTTGCTGTTCGTCTTACTCAATGCGCAACCACCCGCCTTCCCGAGAGCCACTTTCTGAGGCAGAAAAGCTGCGAGAAAAAAGCCTGGATTAGCAAAGGAGGTGAGAGGAGCCAACACAAGCCCCAGTGTTAGGCAGCACCTCCCCGCTCCCTCACCGAGCCGGCAAGCTGCCGGCACTCCGGCCGGCTCCCGCCTATTGATCCTGCCCTGTCCTTTTTTTTTGCTCCGGGTATGTCTTCTGGTGCTCTGCCCCTACCGCCAGCGGAGGCCTTATCCAACTTCCATCTCTTCTTCGGAGAATTGAGGGAGCAGTCATTAATCATCCGAGCTGTCCCCTCCGTGGGAGCACAATGGCCTTCTTTATCCCGCACTTCAACAGCCCTGACATGTACAATAACAATCAGCCTTGACGTATCTGTGTAGCACCAAAAAGACTTACTCAAAAGGTTCTTTTGCAACATTTTGGGTTGTAGTTAAAATATATTGGTTTATTGTAAGGCGAGCGGTACGGATTATATCGGACATGTATACGGGTTTCTAGGTAGCGGGGCAGCATCTCACAAACATTTTTTCTCGCTGCGTTGCTAACCCGGCTCCTGCAGGCAGCTGAGGTATAGCCGGCTGTGGCAGGGAAGGTGGTACGTGCTCTCATGGGGTGGTTTTCCATCCTGACTGTTTTCTCAGGGAATCTTTCTAACAGGGAAATTTGGCTGCTTCCTACTGAGACGTGCAGAGCTTAGGAAATTCCTCTCCCCGAATGAGTGCTGCTCCCAGCACATGATGGGCAGTAAAAGCACCAGCCCAGCGATGCCAGAGGACCCTGACAGAAACCAGACGAAACCTGTATCTCCCAACTGATGTCTTCAAACAGTCCTGCAGCCAGGGATTTCTCCCCTACAGCGAAGCATTGTGGAAATTTGCCCCCAAAACTCCCAGCAGAGACACAGAAGTCTGCAGGAGCTGCTCATAGGATTTGTTTGAGGGAGAGTTTGGACCTCACCACCGCACGTGTGCACCAAATGTCTGTGGTACCCCCACGGACATGGGGTGGGAGAGGACAAGCTGGGTACCACATCCCCGGGGCATGGGGGGGACAAGGGGGAGGTCAGGAGAGGGGAAGGGAGGCACAAAGGATAGCAGAAATGCTACCTAAAAAAGCAGCAAGCCGCCTTCACCCACGTTTTACCAGTCAAAAGATGTGTCAGGAATGTCTAAGCCCTCCTTAAATTCCTGGGTTCCAAAATGCCACTGAACTAGCAGAGGTATTTATGGACAAGTTGCAGGAGCTCCCAAATAACCAGGGAACACTAAAAAAATAAAGAAAGGTGGGGGTGGGGAAATAAAAACAGGAAACGGTGGGATTTACTTTTCCCTTTTCTTCCCCTCATCGTTTCACTGCTTTTTGCGGGGGCAAACTGTACCTCTGAAGCTCAGATTAAATAGTTTGCTACAAAATAAAAATGCAACTGAGTTAACAAGCTCTGAGATTTAGGGAGACGCCACTCCAGGAGATACGTGAGTAGGTCACCAGGGCATTTCTCAGCTGTCTAGACCTGTGGCTAACTGCTTTGCCCCTTCCAACACTGGTGAAACCTAAGCCCATGGTTTATTTGCAGCCAGGCAAGCTGCTTTTGCTCATCCATCCCAGCAGCCCGACCTCCATTCGGCTGCATTGGCTGCGGACCCAGCTCCCTGCTCTGCCTGGGAGCAGCCAGGGCTTAAAAAGTAGCAGTAACAGAGCGAATATTGGGATTATTTCAGATCAACGCCTTTCTTAAAATTACAAACCCGTTTCAGACCCCTGTATGGGATAAACGGGTCAGCAAAGCAGCGCCGGGGGAGTTGCAGGGGGGCGAAGC
>NW_009605988.1:4779-5153 GCF_000690535.1 Cariama cristata | reverse complement strand
AACCTCCGTTCTTAGAGATCTGGGCCACGGGGGCGGGAGAACTGGGCCAGCTGCTATTTCTGAGCTGCCCGTCAGAGTGGAGGGGACAGCCAAGGACTGCCGCAGCTCACGGCCTGCACCGCTCCCTGGGAAAGGGCCCGCGGGGGCCAGTGCTGCCTCTCGCCCGGCCCGCACCGGGCCGCGTTTGGAAAGCGTCGGCCACTCCGGCTCCCTGTGATGCCATAGGCTCCTTGCCCTGGCCAATGTTCCCCCCATGCTGGCTGCCAAAGCAGTGGGGTGAGCATGGTCTCTTCAGCAGCCCCAGGCTGCAGGCAAGGAGGTCCCCCCATCAGCATTGCCCGGAGGAGGGATGTGCCAGCAAATTAGCAAAGCCA
>NW_009605988.1:0-4525 GCF_000690535.1 Cariama cristata | reverse complement strand
CTGGAAATCAGGGAGGGGGACCCGCTTCACCAAAGCTCAAAATATTTTTGTGGCACCCATACAAACCATCTGTTGCCATCTCCGCTGGTGACCGAGTGTGCTCTGTTTGTACCAAACGGAAAGTGCACGGACGCTGCACATTTCTAACACATGGAGGCAAGGAAACAGAGAAAGCAAAAACACATGACGTGGGTTTGTTGTTTGCTCCAAACACAGGGTGCACACGGTTTTACCGCAGCGTGTGTGAGAAAAAAAAGAGGAAGCAAGCGGTACCACAGGGACAAAACAGAGTCAGAGTGCGAACCCTCCCGCCCGGGTGACGGGGTTGCCCTTGCCAGTGTGCTGCCAGAGCCCGACAAAGGCTGCTCGCCCCTGTCACCAGCCAGGAACAGGCGGAGGCGTTCGGCCCTTCCAAAATAGCACGATCTGAGGAATGGACCATGAGCCCATCAAGCACTACAACATTATTAAACCTGTACAACCAGGGCAAGCAGGGTTTTGCCAGGCTCCAGCAGTGCTTGGCTCACCCTCAGCTGTAGGGATGCACCACTGTAGGGACAGGGATTCTCCCCAGCCCAGGGTTGGAGGTCCCCCATACCAGTATGACCCTTTCCCCCTGCTCCAGAGAAGCCCATGGCATGGCTGGGCCCGATACTGGTGAGGAGGAGGTGGCTGCTGACCACCACCAGCAGGGAGATGGCTCTTCCCAGATGCCTGGCCAGACAGAAAGGCCATGGCCACTGCACTGCTTGGGCATCACAACAGTGCTGGCAGGGCAGAAAGAGAGCACCCATCCAACGAGGATCTTGTCCAGGGTACCGACAGGTCCCCTCCACCTGCCTGGGCTTTTCCTCCCACCAAACAGGGAGGTGGGAAAGCTTGCAGCTCCTGGGCTTACAAGGGAGCAGCAAGCTCCCCAGCCCCAGAGCGCAGCATGGGAACTTGGCCCTGCTTTCACAACCCTCCTTCAGCTGAGCTTGTGACTGAGCCTGGGCTTGGAAAACCACAGCAGAGAAGCGCCTGAAGTGCGTGGGCCGGTGCAACCCACACAGCCAAAACCCGCTTCAGGGGCAGGAGATGGCTGTGCCTAAATCCGGCTGCTCACCAGGGGAAAGTTCATGCCAGCAGCGTGGCCCTTTGGCAGCCGCATGAGAGCCCCAACCCACCCTCTGTCAGAAACACCAACCGTAGAGTGGTTCTATGTTCCCTCTCCAGGTACACACTGTGACGGACGTCTGCCTCCAGCTAACCAGGGGCTGCTGGGCTGGGAAGGAGACCTGGCAAGGAGAGTCCAGCAGCAGGGCTGGTATGCAGGGGATACTGCCGTAGGCACCAAAAAATAGTTCTTTGCTGTAACATACCCCTTTGCACTGAGAAGCTGTCACTGCCTGGCCAAGCGCCCTTCTCATACCATCAGAGGATCCATGCAATAGCCTGAACACCCGTTGCAGTACAAACTTTGTGAGCAGGCTCCCGGGGCATTAGTGCAATTCCCCCTGCACACACCTGCACACCCGCTGTTCCCAGTGCCCCTACCGCATGCACTCCCAGCATGGCATGAGGGTCCCCCCTCCATCCGCCTGGCCCCAGGGAGGCTTGCAGAGCCAGGCAGAGGCTGCAGGACTCAGGAGCAAACAGAATGGAAAAGCGGGAAAGGGGGCTGATAAACCAGTGTAGGAGCCTGCCCCCTCTCTTGATGTTGCCAGGGAGCAGGAGGTAGAGGAAGGGCCCTTAGCACATTATCCAGGGGGGCCTGAGCTCCCCCCAAGATAAACTGCAGCAATTGCCCTCCCGCCTAGCCTGAGAGTCTCCAGGAGGGCAGAGTTCCTACCTCTGCTGGTCTTTAAAATGCAGAGCGTACCCAAAGCAAAGTATAAATAGTAATTAATAATCACAGCAGCTGGGTGTGTGACAGGGACATCCTAAAGAATAAACACTGTGAGAGGAGACATCCCGGCATCTTGTGGTCATGCAACCGCGTACCAATTACTGTGGATGATGCTGTTGAGCCCTCCCACCTATTCTCACCACTCTGCCTGCTGCTTTCACCTGCACCATGGTGGATGCTAGCTCGCCAGGCATGGCTGGACCTTGCTCCACACGCTCATGAAACCATGCACCGCTCACAGCCGGCAGGTCTGAAAGTCAGCTTCACCCATCATGGTGCTTCCTCCACACCCTGTTGCCCCAGGGCCAGGCTGGCCGCCGTCACACCATAAGTGAGGGTTCATAACCTAGAGCAATTCAAGCACAAAGTTCTCCAGCTGCAGTTCCTGCTGCTGCTGGTGCCATCCCTTCGTGCGCTGCAGCAGTGCGACAAAGCCGGAGCACGGCGGCCAAGCTGGCTTCTTATCTCCCCACTGGCTCCAGTGCCATAGGCCCATCCCAGGGCGTTGTGTGTGCTCACGGTTATAATCCCAGGACACCAACCAGACGGGAGGAGAGGAAAAGACCTGAAACAAACTGATCTGCATGTTTGTGGAACTGCTTGATATTTAGAGGTGAAATTTCGGAAATGAAAGGCAGTGAGCTTCTGCTTGGTGAGAGGCAGCACGTTCAAACCCAGTGACAGCCAGGCTGATGGAGGTCTTTTCTGATAACAAGACCAAAGGAGGCGGGCACAACTGCGCTTTCCTCGCTGGAACCCCGCAAGGAACCTGCAATAAAACCCCACACAATCGAGAGAAACCTTGGGCTTCTCATTGCGTCCAAGAACTTTCTGGAGATGGTGGCTAGGTGGTCCCGTTGCACAAGTTGCCTCTTCCCCATGGGGCTGGGCAGCCACAGCAATGCTTATGCCATGGGCTGGGGTCAGAGTAAAGGGCCTGGGGTCTGGATAAAGGGATCCTGCTCCTCCATCAGTGCAGTGGCTCTTGAAGAAAATGGGCCAAGGGTAGCAAAGGAGGAAGTGCAGAGATGAAGGAGGAAAAGGCTGCTGTGCTTAGCTAAGGAGATTTTGTTGCAGGCGAAGAACAAAGCAGCCGAAGTGAAGGGAAGGGACAGGGTGTTGAAGATTGTTTGGCTCAGGACAGAAAGAAACCCTCTAATTGTTGTGACTGGGGAGTGCTCTGGGGAGCGGACTCAGGACAAACAGGAGATCACAAAGCTGAAGATAGCCTGGGAGGGAGGGGACAGCCTGAGGCTTTGCCACTGCCTGGAGAAACAGCCCTGCTTCGCTGGAGGTAGTCCCCAGATCACCTTCCTCCTGTGCCATTCAGTGTCAGAGACCAGCATGACAGGCGGGCTGACCCTGAGGACAGCCATTAATGCAAGCAAGGTCTCTTTTTTTGAATCCTCGCTCTGGTAGCGATGGGACTGTCCCAGGGACTCACAGAGACTCAACCTGCCCTAGCCCCGGGGGTCACATCCAGTTGCTGCTGCTGAAAGGAAATGGCGAGATTTGAAAGCAAGGTGTTTGCTCCCTGCTCTGGCTGAGCTGAGTCTCGGGCTGGACAATCAGGCTGCACACAAGGCAGAGCTGAAGGAAACTGTTGGCTCTATGGAAAGAGGCTGCCACTACAGGAATAGAGACCCCCGTAATGCAGCAAGAGAATAAATGATGAGGCGTGGCTACGCGGAGAGTTGGCCTTCTCTGCCCTAGGAACAAACATTGGGAATACCCCAGGAAACTGAGGTTCCTTAGATGGTATTTAAGAAATGTAACAAATACGAAATTCAATATTATTAAATGGTTTGGGGTTAACAGTGCCATGAATATAGATACATGTAAACAGCATAGAGTGCTGCCAGCACAGCCCCGAGGCTTTGATCCTCCCCAAGGATCCAGATCTGCCAAGTAATTTGGTTTGGCTGGGGGAAACTGCTGGGAGGGGGAAACATCTTTTGTGTTAACTCATCCCTAAGTCTCTGCGCAACTGCAACAAGGGCTAAGCATATGCTTGTGCAGAGAGCCCTCGGAGGAGTATGAGATTTGCAGATCATCTGCGATGCTCTGCTCCATCTCTGCATGGTGAACAGGGTCTGGAGGAAAGTCTCTGTTGCTCACTGCTGCCAGCCTGCAGCTCATTACAAGCCGAGGAAAGCACTTACCATTCTCCAGGCCCATACCAGCACCTGAAGAGACTGGCCATTTCCTTTCCTGTCTAGGTCAGACAGAACACATGTAGACAATAAACAGGCCAGAGAGTGCAGACCTGGAAATTCAAGTACCTGTCCCTACAGAAGAGGCACAGGGATTCATTTGGGGACTGAGTTTGGCTGGTGATGGCGCATGGACACTCTGTCCTTCTCTGTACTCCCCTCCTGGGAGCCCGGTTGCCAGGGGCACAACCTGCAAGCCAGCGGGGACAGGTAACCTGCTTCCTCTCTGCTTGCTTTAGGATCTCAACACAGCTCAGAGGGCTGCAAAACTGGCACCCCTTGCCTGTGCGAGAAACCCCTTGACCGTGCTGGCCTCCCCAGGCACCGAGAGCGCCAGTGCGGGTGTGGGCAGGCACCGGCGTGCAATAAAGGCGCCCTGTGCTCCAGCACAAAAGCCCAGTCAGCTGGCCTGGAGAGCTGCCCG
>NW_009605987.1:370-1148 GCF_000690535.1 Cariama cristata | reverse complement strand
GAGCACCAGGGCAGCACAGGAGGGTCTGGCGTAGTCAGGCTTGTCCCACGCAGCCCCTGTCGTGGGGCTCCCAGCCCACCCCCAGATACACAGCCCTCCTTGCTTCACCCCAAAACGCAGAGCAGAGGTGACCAAGGGCTGGGGGACATCATCTGCTGCCCAACAAACAGCCAAGGCTGATGGGGAAGGCAACCCCGTCCCCCACCTGCCAAAATACCCACCCAGATCCTCACCTCTGGGTCCAGCCCCAGGCTCATGCCCCCTGCAAGACCCGAGCCCCTCAGCTGGCAGCAGAGCCCACCCACAGCCCCCTCTGCTCCCCCCCACCTCTTACGAGCACCCGTTAACCAGGCTGTGCCTCATAAACTCCAACTAGCGGGCAGGTCGTTTCCATCAGCTGTCATCAAGCTCCAGCACCGGCAGCATAGTCCCTGGGGAAGCGATGCTAGTCCCGGCATCTCCCAGCGATGCTGGTCCGGCACCCGGTGGGCACCGATCCCATCTTTGGAGGAGGCTGCAGCCGGGGCCAGACCTCCCCAGAGCGGCCGCTAGCTCCTCTCTAATTAATCCAATTACAACATTGCGTTGGCAGTGCAACTGGTGGATTAATTGCGGTTTGCTCCAGGTAAATGGCAGGCGGAAACCCTTCTGTGTTCAAACAGGCTTGTTGTTTGCTAATAACTATGAAAAGCCCGGCCTCAAACCCAGCCGGCGAGGAAGGCAGTCCTGCCACCGGCATCATCGTCATTGGGAGAGCGGAGAGCTCGCTCCTCCCCAG
>NW_009605987.1:0-353 GCF_000690535.1 Cariama cristata | reverse complement strand
CGTAGCTCCCGAAAAATAAATCACCACCTAAGATTGAAAAAACAAAGATTAGGGGGACACTGCTGGGAGCAGGAGTGCGGAGTGGAGGACTGCTTGCTCTCAGATTATTTTTTTTTTTGATAGAATAAAAAAGGAGATTATTGAAAACAATTATTTATTCGGACTGTCAAGAAAATGAAAGTGTCGGGAGTAAACAGATGCTGGTCACGATTCAGCGTTCGTTAAGGCAGGAGAAGGATCCATTTCATATGCGTGAGTAACTCCTGGCCACTCATGATTTACACAGCAGATGATCAAAAGAGAATTAATTATTCCACAAACCGGGCTGCTGCCAGCCCGGCCCGGTCCCCGCC
>NW_009605986.1:2143-2989 GCF_000690535.1 Cariama cristata | reverse complement strand
CTCACCGGGCTCCGGTTTGCACCGGGACGGGTCTACACGGGAGAGGGTAGGCACCGGGGTTCAGACTCACACCAGGGATCCCGTGTGTATCGGGGTGCCGCTCTGCACCGGGAACGGGCCGGGGTCCTGCTCTGCACCGGGTACAGCCCCCACCTCCCCCTTGGGGGTCCGCCTGCGCCGCCCCCTCCAGCATCACCCCTGGGGACCACAGGGACCCACGGGACCCCCTCTGCCATCACCCCTGGGGACCACAGGGACCCACAGGACCCCCACTGCCATCACCCCTGGGGACAAGGGGACCCACGGGACCCCCTCCGCCATCACCCCTGGGGACAGCGGGGACCTATGGGACCCTTCCACCACCCCCCTTGGGGACCCAGTCCTGCTGTGCCTGGTCTGGCCCCACGCCATGAGCTGGGTGACACTGGGGCTGAGGGGCCACAGGGAGTTGGTGGGACCCCCCCGGTGACCGTCCGCACCAGTGGGACAGCAGCAGCATCCAGGGACTGGCAGCAGCGTGAAACTGGGCAGAGAGGAGGGGACCGTCCCCAGTCCCAGAGCCCCACACGTTAGTGGGCCCGTACACGTGTGTGTCCACTCATGCGTGCACGCAGATGTGTGTGCACAGCTGTATGCATACGGCTCTGTGTGTGCACAGGCCCGTACGCGTGTGTGCGGGCACACGTGCATGTGGGCACACGTGTGTGCGCGCCATCACGTGCATGCCCGCATGCGTGTGCAGGCACACGTGCTTGTGCACAGGTGTGCATGTAGCCATGTACGCACGTCTGCACGCCTGTACGTGTCTGCAGACCCACAGGCGTGCGGGCCTGCAGCCGTGTACGC
>NW_009605986.1:0-2132 GCF_000690535.1 Cariama cristata | reverse complement strand
TGCATGCCCCCCCATCCATGCGGCCATGGACCCGTACCTGTGCCCATGCCCAGGCCCATGTGAGCAGGTGGATGATTTTTACCCCAAATCTCTGCATTTTTTACACATCCCCACCTTTCCCACAGGTTGCTGTGGGTGGGCTGGGTGACCTTAGGAGAAGACCCCCCACCCTGTCCCCAACCCTGGTGTCCCTGACCCTGCAGCCCAGCCAGGGCAAGAGGTGAGGGAGCAGAAGCACCCCCCCAGGCTTTGATTTCAAGCTCGTAGTGCGGCACGGGACCATGGCCTTGCACCCAGGGGTTATTTCCCACCGCCCAACACAGCTTCTTGCAAAAATTTGCGGTGCCTGGGGGGGACGAGGAGACCACCCCAGGCCTGGCCGGGCCGTGGAGAACAGGAGCTACAGGAGAGGGAGAGGAAACCGCAACCGCAGGCGGTGACTTTTCCCGAGACCAGGGCAGCAGCGGCACTGCCGACGGCTACCAGACCTTGGGTGGGACAGTTGGGCACCCAGGGGTGATGGCAGGGCAGCCTAGGGCAACATCTGGGGCAACATTGAGGCACCCTGAGGCAACTTCTAGGCACCCTGGGTGATATCTGAGTATCCTGGAGCAACATCTGGATACTCTGGGGCAACATCTGGGCATTCTGGGTGACCTCTGGTTATCCTGCAGCAACATCTGTACATGGAGGGTAACACCAGGGCACCCATGGCAACATCTGGGCAGCCTGAGTGATATCTGAGTATCCTGGGATAAAATCCAGGCACCCTGGGGTGACATCTGAGCATCCTGGGTGACGTCTGAGTATCCTGGGGCAACATCTGGACACTCAGGCCAACATCTGGGCATCCTGCATAATCTCCAGTTACCATGGAGCAACACCTGTACATGCAGGGCAACATCTGGGCATCCTGGGTGGTATCTGCGTATCCTGGGGCAACATCTGGGCACCCTGGGGTGTCATCTGGGCACCCTGTGTGATCTCTGGTTGTCCTAGAGCAACATCTGCACATGCAGGCCAACATCAGGGCATCCTGGGTGATACCTGAGTATCCTGGGCAACATCTGGATGCCCAGGGCAACATCTGGGCATCCCTAGGATAATCTCTGGTTATCCTGGAGCAACATCTGTACATGCAGGGTGACATCTGGGCAGCCCGGGCAACATCCGAGCAGCCTGGGGACGTATCTAGGTGCTGCACTTCAAGACCTGGGCAACCCACGCAACATCTGGACGGTTGAGACCACATCTGGGCAGCCCTTTGGCTGTGTTTGGAGGGGGTATAGCCATCCCTGAATCCCTTAGGGACATGGGGACACAGGGACCTTTCACCAGGGACAGCCCAGCCCAGGACAATATCCCCTCCTGTTTGGGTCAAGGCTTTGACCACCCCAGCAGCTGCAGAATATATTGAATTTATTTATGCCAAATTAATCTTGTTTTGCCAAAAAAAAAAAACCCTTAGGGAAAGCAGCTGCCCTCCCCCCCCAAAAAAAAAGCATTTGCAATTCCATAACCAGGCTCTGCTCCCAGTCCTGTTCCTCCCACGGGAATTGCATTGCCAGGAATTCAAGCAACAGCTCCAGCGACCCGGTGAAACAACCGGGATAAACACCTCTCGCTACAAAATCCGCAACAGAAATAAATCCCGCTTACGATTCCCCTTCTCCCGCGACGTTGCTATTTTCTACCGCTGGCCAACGATTTGGAAGGAGCCCCACGGAAAGGAGCGACTCGCATTCCTGGCCGCTTATAGCACAGCACGTGTCTCCGTGAATCACTGCTCGGGATTTGGGGATGGTTTTTGCCGGGAGTCACAGCCAGCGAGGCCCCGGCCGCCGTCCCCGAGCAGAAATCCTTCGTCAGAGCACGGAAATGGCAGGAGGTTTCAAAAGCTTTCCTGCTTTTTTGGTTCGATTTGAGGTTGTTTTTTTTTTCTTGGAGCTTGAATTCAGAAAGGATATGTTTCCCCAGGGGATGTAGGATGGGAATTAAGGGATTGGGGGGGGGGTCCCCCACTTGGATTTGGGATTTGGAGGTGGGATTAAGGGAAATTGCCCAAAACGTAGGAAAATGGGAGCGTGGGGCGAGGCTGAAGCATGGCACGGGGCTGCTGAAAGGTGCTTTGC
>NW_009605985.1:0-1585 GCF_000690535.1 Cariama cristata | reverse complement strand
CTGATTCATTCCACTTTTTGGCTGTGCTGCAGCTTTAGCAATTCAATTGTCACTGGGCATCAGCTCTGTCCGCGCTTGGGACCGAAGAGGGAGACCCTTGGGGTGTCCCCGAGGCTGTACGGGCACCGTCAGGGGGTGCAAAGCCCTTCCTCCCCGCTCGCCCCGCTTCCCTCCCAAGCCAGGAGGGTTAAAAGCCGTGTTTGTATTTTGGCGAGATGGAAGATAATAGTTTGTGGTCTGTAAAATGTCAAAGCCACCCGTCGCATCCCGAGGCGTTGGCACCCGCTGGGAGCTCTCGATCCGCCGGCGCGCGCCCTGCTGCAGCGAGCCCCGGGAAACTCCCTCGGCCCGGGGAATTCGGGTGGCCGGCAAACACCGGCCGTGGCGGGGTGGCACGGCGGTGCTGGGGACCTTTTCGCCCATCTGCAGCCCGCCGGAGGATGGACACCGTTTGTTTTCCACCTCCTTCCTTTCCTTTGTGGGGGAACTTTAATTAGCACAAGATCTTGAGGCTTAATTGCACCTGCCGGGCAATGCCGTACCTCCTTCTGCTTCCACCCTCCCGTGTCCCGGTGCCGGATGCCCAACAGCTCCGGTGAGCACGAGGAGATGCTCGCCAGCATCCCCAAACCTCCTCCTGCCCCAGCAAAACATTTTACAGCTGGGGATAGACTTTTATCTCCCAGAAATGTTCCCTCCGGGAAGCAGCGAGTCCTTTGGGAACCAGGGACCGGGGGTGAGCCCGGTCAGCCGCCCTTCCCGTGGCTTCATCCCAGCTCCGGCTTCATTCGCATCGGGACCGCAGCATTGACTCATGAGACGACCTTGTGCGTCTCCGATCCACCCAGCTGGAAAATCGGGTTGGACTGGGCCCCGGCGGGGAGGGAAAGGCTGCGGCTGGGCTGGGAGGCAGCGAAGGGCTGCGGGGAGCACACGGTCCTGGCCGAAGTCCCCGGGTGTCAGTTAATGGTGACCAAAGCAGCCGGCGGCCTCCCGCCTACCTCCGCTGGGACATCATTAATCTTGGCAGAAAAGCATCAGGGCTCCTATCAGGGAGAACGGCCCCGCTGATGAGGCTGATAAATTACAGCCGGCAACGTGACCCCAGCGCTGCGAGACCGGGGAGAGGAGGGGACCGGTCATTTTAGGGGGACAGGGTGTGATGGAAGGGCTGTGAAACAGCCCCGTGCACCCATCGCCTATGGGGAGAGAGGGTCCCAGAGCTC
The DNA here is from genome assembly GCF_000690535.1 of Cariama cristata. Lineage (NCBI taxonomy): Eukaryota > Metazoa > Chordata > Aves > Cariamiformes > Cariamidae > Cariama > Cariama cristata. The sequence goes on along the minus strand of NW_009605985.1, from coordinate 359 downwards.
CCCAAGCCCAGCAGCTGCCTCATGCCTCAGTTTCCCCATCTGGTGCGCAGGGATCAGGCGGCCACCGCACGTGTGGGTGTCGGCGGGCGCTCCTCTTCCTCCGACAAGAGCTCAGATAAATGCCAGACGCGATGATATAATCCTCTGGGAAATGAGCTTGAAAAGGGACCAAGCCATGGATGAAATGTCGTATTGTTTTGGCGGGGAGAGGGGACGGCAGCACCGTGACCTCGATCCCTGCTCCCCTCCTGGCTCTGTGGTCCCGGTGACTCAGAGTCCCCGACCCCGGGAGCCGACCGGTGCGGTGGCATCACTCGGGACAGTTTGCAGAGAGATGTCACCCTGTGCCGGCGGATGCC
>NW_009605984.1:37519-46725 GCF_000690535.1 Cariama cristata | reverse complement strand
CCCGCGCCCTGGGCGAGCGCCCGGCTGCTCCCGGCCATTTCCCTCTGCCCCCGCCGCCGCGGTCGCCGGCTTGTGAGCTGGGAAAAGGTCTGAGCAGGCTGCGTATCATGCGCTGAAAAGTGCGCGTTTCGTGTGTCGTCCGAGTCCGCATGCATATATTTATGTATATACGTATATATACAGCTGGTTTGCTTGTGTAAATATCTGGTGTTTACCGAACTTTCGCAAATAAATGGAAACTAAGGGTTCGTTGCCTAAACTTGATATGCTTTATAGGTGTAAAAAGAAACGCAGATCACAGATTTATATATAGAAGTGTCACGCTATAAATAATGCTACCGATAATAAAATGAAAATCTTCCAAACTCAGCCGTACTTTCCCTCCGTTTATACTACTTGTTTGCTTTTTGCACCTCCCTTGGCGCTGGGGATAGAGCGTTATTTGTAGCCTGCTTGGTTTCACTTTCAAACAAAGCTGTAGTGTTCAGGTCGCAGATCCGTGTGCGTCTTTAAGCTACATGGTTCAGCCTTGCACGGTGTTAATAGGGAATGCGTTTCCTGCAGAAGTGACTTTTGACAACGTGGAGCATGCATTCTGTAAGGTTTGGGCTAAATGTTCTGTGACAATTCCGTAGTGTCGTGGATATGCTATTCTGTTGATGTCTTCAGGAATCAAAAGTTACTAAAATAAACTTTTTTGGATAAGCAAATACAATGACTTCACTAATACTTTGAACATTTATCTACATTGTGGGGTGGTTTTTTTACATCTTAAGTTCCCTGACACTAGTAAATAGTGGGTTAGGAGGTAACACAATTAGCAAAGCACACCTGCTGGGAATAGAGAAACATTTTTTTTTAATATGATTGTTAGTATTTTTAATGTGTTCAGTATACGTGAATATGCTGAGGGGGTGTGTCTCAAACTGGAAATTTCGCTTTAAAGCTGAAACTCTTGTCTTTAGTTCACACAGTGATAAGTCAAGGTATTAGAGAGGACTTGGTGACTACTGTGTGTGCTGCGGTATATGGGTGAGAAGTGCAGAATAAATATACATCAATCGAAACAAGAAATCCCCAAAGCGGTCTGGTTGCTTTACAAGCAAAAAAAACCCGATCTGTATTGCTTACAACTACCCAGCCGCTTGAGTGTACTGTAAATGTGAAGTCCTGCCTCCTTATCTACAGATCACAGCACCAGCAGGCTGCTGTGTGCCTTGTTTTGTTAGCGCAGAAGTTTGGGGAGTTTTTAAGTAATACGCTGGAAGGCTCCTGTTGAAACAGAGTAACTCCTGACCTCAAAGCCTGCCTTTTTGGAAAGAATAAATGCTAAGATTGTGTATTTCTTTAGTTCACACTAAAGTTAAAAATACTCACTCATGCATGTATTTAGTGCTTTGAGACAATGCTTAATAAAAGGGTTGGGCAGAGGGTAACAGTCTTATTCAGTGTTCAGCATAAGCTTGATTGCAATATTGTCTTCTATACTCACTGCCTATATAGTGCTCAGTGCTGAGACAGTAGCTATTCCAATGAAAGGCTTTTTAGTTTTAGTGACCTATGCATGCAGAGTTTAAATTAAGAAAGAATGGATGTGCAATGTAAAGTGTCTGAGGTTTGTTCTCAAAACTGACTTTGGAGTGTTAGTTCCGTTATCTTCAAGTAAAAACTAGGCTCCGTTGCTTCAGGAAATAAAACTTCTGTCATCTAAGCACTGAGGTGATTTGAAACACTTTAGTTCTTGTCGTTTAAAAAATATTTAAAAGAAAAGCATATTGAAGAAGTCTGATGTTCCAGCTCACTAAGCATGCTAGGCAGCAGTGATCTTTCACTATCTGTCCCTAAAGCAGGCTGGTTTTGTTAGTCAGTGTCTGCAGATGCAAGTATTTCAGTAGGCTTCGTAGCTAGTTGTTTCCTTGCACTGTTGTAACTGCACTGGGTACAATGACTTAAATCACAGTTCTTAATAATCTTGCAAAATGCTTCTTTCCTGAGTTAAGCGTGTGTTGAAAACTTTATGCTTCAGCCGTCCCCCAAAATGGTGGGGAGTCTGACGGAGATTCTTGATATCCACAGACCATGTCTGCCTGTCCTGACGGTCTCTTCCCCCCGCAGCCTCAGTGAGCTGAGGGCAGTGCACACAGATAAAGCAGTTTGCCCTGGTGAAGGCTGGGGCTTCCCTTAATTTTAATTGGTACACATCTTTTAATTGGTACAAGTTCTGAAAGATGCTCTTTAATATTTACCTCTTATCTTCGGGGAGGGGGGGCACTTGTGCAGTGGGGTTTGGGTTTCCAGCCAAGTCCTGCTGCACTCCTAGAGTCTCGCTCCTTCTTCCCTGGGGTAATCTGGGATCCTGATTGCTCTCATTGACAGCACAAACAACTCGGGAGTCAAATCCCTCTCCTCTGCAGCAGCTGAGTGATGTAGTGAGGTCTCATGTTTCAAAGGCTTAATTGCTTTTACAAAATATGTTACTCTGTGTCTACTTTGGTGAGCTATCAGGTGCTTCAGCGCAGACGGAACCACACTTCGCTAAATAAATGAACAAAGGGCTTTTACATCTCAGTGTTGTTGATTGTTTCTCTTTAATCCTTGTTGCTCCTTCTTTGCTAATTTGCAAAATTCATTAATCCTCAGTGGCTTTCCCAATCATTACCATCAACTGTATGTTTTGTTTTGTTGTGCGTGTTGTTTCTGTTTTGTTGTTGGTTTTATGTTTTTGTTTGTTTGTTTGTTTTAAATCGCCACATTATTCTCCAGTAATAGCCCAGAACACCGTTGTAAGCAACAGAGTTCTGGGAATTGGGAAGGAGCCATTGTTTGCTGTGCTGCTCAGTGAGCTGTCAGGACATTTTGGAAGGACATGTGCATCTCGAGCTTTTAATTCCACGGTGTCTTACTGCGACATTACTGTGGTTTTTTGTCAATCATTAGTGCTTGTTGGAGGTGAACGACTTTCTTTGGGTAACACTAACTCTAACCCACTTCTTGCTAAAGCCAACATTGGAAGGATTTAAATTCTTCTGGAGAGCAGTGTGGAAATTCACCGTAATGTGCTGCTTTTTCTACTAGTCCTTAATCCTTCTCCCATTCTTCCTGATAAGATACCAACTGAAGAAACACTCACCTCTGTTTTAGATTCCTTTCGCGCCTTTCCAGGCCTCAGTCTCTTTCCTGCTTAAGTTTGATAAGAAGACACCATCATGTCTGGAAGTATTTCAGCAACATGGATAAACTGGGCAGAGAAGATTTGTCTCGCTCCTTTGCTGGGACCAGGGCTTGACATTCTCTTCTCCACCAGCAATGCAACAGGTGTAGCAAAAGCAGTCTGAGGTGAGATTTCCGTGCATGGGGGACGAATTTGGAACAAAATGCCCTGGCTGAACTGATTCCATTTAGCTTCAAACTTTGAGATTTAGACTCGGTTCTGATTGACACTGGTCTGCTTGGAAATCATCCTGTTTGCTCCTCTCTTTCCTCTAAAAGGAGAGAGGCAGACACAGAAAAAGATTGGTCTTTTCCTTCCTGGCTGTGAGAGCTGTTCCATTCCTGAAGTTTACACTTGGAGCACTTTACTCATACAGCCACACAGATAGCCATGCAGAGGACTTCAGAGCAGAGATGCACTTCGTGTGACTGACTCGCCTGTTGTAACCAAACCCAACCTGTATTGAAGAAAATGCATATTTTTCCTTGTGTGACTTTGTCTTTTCAACTACTCAGCTTATCCTTGTGTGTGTAACACTATGGAGGGTGCCTAGTTAGGGATCATGCTTTCTCACAACCCACCAATATGGCTATGCCGAGATAAATCTGTTTTCTAAAACTGCACTGGCCAATAGGTTTGGCTATCAGTAAGTGCAGCGTGTGCAGTACAGAGCTATTTTGCTGGGAGGGGACATAGGACTTAGCAGCCTTTTTGCTTACCAAGGCTGGTTTAGGAACTATGCTGTACTGTGGACCGTAGTGAAAATGATACGCTGAGCACATGTGTGTTCTGTACTGTATGTGCAAGAATTGTGTGTGGGTATAATGGAGATTGCTGTTCCTTATTGGAAAGCATTGCCTTTTTGCAACTTTTCTGTCGGTGCTACAGTTCTGTTTAGGGTCTGTGAAATGGTGTTAAACTGCAGCTCTTGAAGCTGCCACGTGGAAGAGGGTATGCTCCCCCAAGTATTTGCTGGAGTAAGCGCTCGTCTGAGCATGGGTATTATGGATCAGCCAGTGTGCTGAAGTGTGTTCCTTTCCTGGGCAGGAACAAGCCACACAGGAATAAATTTGGATACTTGTGTCCACCCTGTTGTGGTTGTATTTCCTTTGACTTGAACTTCATCCATATGCAGGAGGTTTAAGAGAAGCTTAGGACTTGTCTGTTCTCGCTGTGCAGGAAGCTAAGCCGTGGGTGCTCTCAGTAGGAGCTGTGCGTGGGGAAGCTTAGCTCCTCCTGTTCGGAGCCTGTCCATCCGCCCTGAGCGGTTCGTGGAGAGAGCACCTCTGAGCGTGCAGAGAGAGACCATCTTCCTTCTTCCTGTATGCTAGGCAGTAGGGAGCACCTTCACCTCTTCCCCTGAATAGCAGCTTCTGCTCCCTGCATAGGGAGGGGTAATAGACTTTAAGATCTGAATTTTTTTCACTTTCTCACAGGCCATTTGGGAGTCTAAATCAGATGCGTGAAGTCAGGCAGTGGAAACTGCTTTGATGCCCTCTCAGGGAGTGACAGCAGCTTAGCTATCACAGTTAATTCACACCTTAGCTGACCTGTAACTTCCTTGCATAGCTGAACAAATTTATGGATCTACCCAACCTTAGCAAAATCAACGAGGCACTTTTCATGTGAAATAGTAGACCGTGTACAGCCTTTTGCACTTGTTTGGCTATGTTTGCTATAAGTTAACACAACGAGTTATTCTGGGACAACGTGCTTGTTCAAAGACAAGGCACTTAAATTGATTTGGTAACAGATAAAGCTAAGTTGGTGCAACACGTTCAGGGGAACATGCATAGGGGATGAGTGGTGGTCATCGATGGGAGGGCTACTGCAGTGCAACAACTTACTGCTCCTCTGTCGGCAAAGCTGCAAGAATTAACTTGGTGGGTGGGTGTACTTACTCTGCGCCATTACCAAGTATAACGTTACTGTGGCTCAGCTAACAAGTATTATATTTATGTCATGGTAATTCAATCGCTTTCATTTCATTGTGCATCCCCTTGAACTGGCTTGATTGTCATATATTGATTTAGGTGGACTTTGCATGGGAAAGTTGCAGTGCTGTAGCTGTAAACCCAGAGCATGATTTAAAACAGTGGCAGCTCATCTGTTCTTACTACACTTGTAATGCTTTTTGTCCTAAACCAGATCTGCTCTTTTTCAAAAGAGTAACTTTAATCACTTAAACATATAAAAATAAATTTAAAAATTGAAAAGGAGAAAGTGTTGGAGCATAAGAAGTGTGCAAGGGAGGTCTAGCGATGAAGGAAGGTATTTTCTCTAATGAATCACTTTGGTTCTGCTATGTACTGTGAAATGCTTCTAACAAGTTAACATACAGACCTGTTTGTTTGTTAGAAGTCTGTCTTCTCTATCGATGTTTGCATAGAGCTGCCCCTAAGGATAACATCTGTAGCACTTGTAAATGATATTGGTAATGCTGATATATGGCCGTGCAGTCCTGGTGATGTAAGGGAGAATTGCAGTGTAGGTTATTAGGTACACAGAGCAGAAACAATCATTTAAATAGATAATACATAGAAATTGAATGCTATTTGCAAGGGCTGTATATTTTATCCTTTGCTCAGAATACTTTTTGTACTTCTTTTCATTAAGAGGAGATAATCTTCCTGTTACATGTAGCCTCTTAAATTCAGTTGGAAGTGGAATTGGGCTGTATCTAAACCCCCCTCGCTAACAGGTGTCATGAAGGACCTCTTGGGTGTTGTGGTTTATCTTTTAGAAACGTGATTAAAGAGCGCTGCAGTATGGGGAAAGGGATAAAGCAGATGGCAGTTTTAACTTTGCAGTGTCTTCAAATGGCAATTAGTGCTGTACTTAGGTTTCTGGAAACACTTAAGTGTTCCTTACTAAGTTATGGTATTTGAACACCTTGTAAATACAGGTTCCTCTGTCTGTTTGCTTTTTTCCCTTAAAATTTGGTATAACCATAACACTGAGAAGGAATTAATGTATAAACGCAGGGGAAAACACGAATTACTTTAATGGTAGACGGTAGTGGAAATATTCATATCCCCATTTTACAAGTGGAGAACTGACAAGTCTGCAGCATGGTGCATCAAGAACTGAGCTGAGGTGTCATCAGCATGCTGTTTTGTAGCTGTCTTTTTTGTAATTCTTTGCAGGTATAGCAGAAGCTTGGAGATGCTCTGCCCAGCAGGGAAGTATTCGAGCTCTTGGTTTTTTGTTTTCGTTTTTTACCTTTTCTTCAAAATGCTTTATGTCCAATAATCTCTCTTTTTGGGAACCAAAGTGCAGAAAAAGAAACAATGATAATGTTAAATGATAAATGATAAATGATAAATGATAAATGATAAAACCTGTTGTGGAAAGACTGTGTGTAATTTATTCACTATATGCTGAACCAAACTGAGTGAGTTTGAGATTTTTTTCTTATACTGCAAAAGTACACAGAGCACCATTTGCTGATTAAAAAGGGGAAGGGCAGACTCTTTCTCAGAACACAAATGTTTAACCATGTAGATCACATCCTTTAAAAAGCAGAAAAAGAGAACCCTGCGAGGGTGTAGACGTATAATAATCCCATTAGGAGTTCTGAAGCCTGTGCAGGTGTTGCCATGTTATGCTTTAATGGGTGTACCTAAATGCTTCTGTTGTGCACGTATCATCTGAAACTTGGGTCAGTGCCAGAGTATGGGTGTTTAGTTTGGGTTTTTTTCATTTTGTTTTTTAAATAATTTGACTGAAATAGGGTTTGCTGACCTGAAATTGGCAAAACTGATTTCTGGAGTCACAGGATGAATTGGCAGTAGTGTCATGTGTGGATAAGTCATGCTTTGCAGAAGGCAGGCTGTAAAGTAGAAGATGGACAGAGGGGAATTAGAAGACAGAGCCTTGAAGGAGGTGGGTTGTGGTACTGACTGCACTGTGATGGTTTTGGTTTGTTTTTTTTTTTAGTTTTTCCTTTTAAGACTGTTACATCTTGCCAATTTGTGCCTCTTTCCTGACCTGTCTAGACTGCTCGCTCCTTAGGGCAGGAACTCTGTGCATGCTACACTGTGCTTGGTCCTAGTGAGGGCAATGGAGCCTCTTGGTCCTAGTGCAGTTGGTGTCTAGACACATCCTGATGAAACACAGTTAAGTTGAGGTGTTTAACTTGTCAATTCATTGTCCTAGCAATCAGTCAGGCTCCAGCTTTTATTCCATTTCTCCATCCCACTTGCAGTATCTGGTCATGAGGAGAGGCTGGAGTCTTCTTCAATGTGTACTGTCCTCACACAATGTCTGTTGCTTGGTTGTTCTTTCTGTGTGTTGTGGCATGGCAATAATAACGGTGACAAAGCCTGGGTGAACCACACCAGGGCTTCTCTCCCCTGCTCTAGTCTGTAGTTCAGAAAAGTAGAACACGTGTGTGATGCAGTATTTGAACAGCAGCCTGTGGTCAATCACGTTTTCAAACTGCATGAAATGGGAAGCTTTAACTTCTACCTCCTCACTTTATGCATTCCTCCTTTCTTTTCCTGACTTTCTCTACATTTCGCTTTCTCCCAGACGGTGTAGGTTAGCTGCCTGTTTCCTCTTCCAGTTTATATGCTCAATAGTATTTGTAGCTGTTTGTTTCCACTGATTTTGCTTCCTGAAGGAAAGTAAGCAAAAGGAACCCTAGACTGAGTTCTGCTGAAGCCAATGAGTATCAGGTAAAGACTGTTCAGCATCATTATGCAGTACTGAAATGATTAACAGCTTCAGCCTGCTTGCTTGTCACTTCGGTGGTGTGTCCGGGACGGACCTGTTCCTCCTGGACTTTTAGATGTGTTGTTTCTTCTTAGCAGCTCTCAGCAAGTGAGATTTTTCCTCCTTTGCTCCTTGTGTGCTCTGGTAGTATTGCCTGGTGGCTGGGCAAGCAGGATCCCCTGCCACTGATCTGTTACAAGCAAGTTCACAGTGAAGGAGAACCAGCCTATCACACAGTTTCAGTCTCCCACGTATAGAGCAGTTGGGAATGCTGACATGAAGGATGCTAATAAAGGGTGACTGCAGTTCAAATCCAAGTGAGCAAATGGATTTGTAGTTCTGATTGGTCCTGAAGTATGGATTTGAATGCATAAGCAAGGGTGAGTAGAGGTGGAACAGTAGATTCTGTCCATCTTTGAAGTTTGAAGTGATAATAATACCAGAATCATTGAGAGGTGGAATAACAAAGGCAGCGTCCAGCAGACAGCATTTGTGCAAGTCCTGAATTTGCAGAATTGGCCAGTCTGAAGAAGTTGTGACCGAGTCTGTAGAGTCTTTTGCTATGCCCATCAGCAAGATTTGAATGTGGGATCACCTAACTTTTTTCCCCTCCTTCGCCACTTTTCATGTAAATATGGAGATTCCTCTTCTCGACTAGGGTGCATTTTCTTTTTGTGGTGTTTTGGGAAATGTGATGAAAGAGAACAAGATCTCCATGCTTTTGCTCACCTTAAGCTTGTTCAATGGGACTCCTCTAACTAGTTCTGCAGCAATCCTGCAGTGAGAGGGTGTATCTTCAGGGCTGGGTAGCATTGACTAGATCAGCTATCATAGCTATTGTAACTGCAACAATGGGAGCACCCACAAGTCTGATCAGTCTGAATAGACTCTCTAGCCCCAGATATTTAGCACATAACCTCCTTTGTCATTTTATCTCTCCCTAATAGACAGCTAGAGAAGAGGTTGAACCAGGTAGAGGGGCCAAAAAATGTAGAGAGCTTGAGTTTGTTTCTGTCTTTGCCTAAACCTTCCTTAGAAAGAGATTTATCTTGATTGACCAATTAGTTGTATCTTATAGGTGATAAGTCTGTAAAACTCTCTGTGGAAGGGCGCTGAGCCACAGAGACTGTGCAACTTACCGAGAGGGGAAAGTTGCTTAGCACTTTGCAGGATCGGGCTTGAAGTGGTTACTGAATCACAGAGGACTGAGCTGCTGTCTGTGTTGTGGTTTGTATCCTACTTCCAACGTGCCTTCAGCCATGTGCCTGCCTCCCCTAGG
>NW_009605984.1:0-37509 GCF_000690535.1 Cariama cristata | reverse complement strand
CCCCCGCCTTGCTCCTGACATGTTAGGAGCTTGTATGGTATGTGGCCATGTGCCAGCACCTTCCCAGCGCTTGCTTTTTGCCTAATGTCCAAGGCTGCAGGGCTTCTGCTGCACGTGGGCTTTTGGCGGACTGCAGGAATCTCTACAAGTGCTAGAAATTGCCAAATAAGCATTCGGTGTGTTGCAGTGCAGTAGGTAAGAGAGAGCGTATGCTCTGAAGCAGGTTCACCTTCTCTCCTTTCTGTAAACCTTGACTGCCTGCTGTCTGGCTTCTCTCTGGCTCTTCCCCTGATTAGGAGGTGTTGTGGGTTCAACCCTCTGGGTCATGAGAGGTAATTTGGTTGCATCTCCACCTTTCCCCTCTGGGAAGAAATGGCACGAGCAGACTCTGCCCAGGCATGGGATTATCCAAACGCTTTCCTTTCTGTGCCAAATCTCTGTTACGAAAATGAAGGCTGAAACAGCCTAATGCTTTTTTTTTTTCCCTTTGCCATAAAGGCATAATTGGTGTCTCTTGTTGTGAGAGGCACAACCGCTAGCATTTTCCTGTGAAGCACCTACCCATTCCCATCCTGTTGATTTGACTGCCTTCCCAGAGTGTTGATGTGCAAGCCACCAGCTGCTCTACGTACTCTGAAACCTGTTCATAAATGCTTAATCCCACTGCTACAACTAAGCATTTGTTAACATTTTCATTATAGGTCACCCAGTTAATTTGCTGAAGTACTTTCAGGAAGATGTTTTGTAAGCGCAGTTCACTTTATTTCAGAGATCTCAGTCCAATCCTTACGGCAGAGTCAGGCCTGAAAGCTGGCTGAACCCCTCCAGTCAGGAATCCAACACAGCATAAGCTCTTTAACCACTCACACTTTTCCTTCCCCTGTAGCCTTGTTAACAAAACTCTGTGTAACTCAAGAGCTTGTACATCCAAGTTAAAATTTGCCTCCATGTTTTCAGAGGACCACAAAAAGTAGGGCTGGAAGAAATGTCCAGAGCTCATTCTGTCCTTCTCTCTCATCCAAAACAAGATCAACCATACCCAATACATTACTGAGGCCGGTTATTTAAGCTGTTCTCAAAAGCAAACTCAAAACTATGAAAATAAACTTCTTATAGCGTGAAACATCACACCCTGGGTTTGAAACTGCAGCCTTTAGAAAGCAGTTGAGCCCCATATGATTTGTGTGTTGCAGGAGGTATGTGACATGCATCCAGATTCTTGCTCAGACTTGATCAGAAGGGGCTTCCTGTGGCATTAGCAAGTTGGTGGAGAAAAGAAATACTCTGGCCTGTAATTATCAGTAAGACCGTAATTTTATTTGAGGTGCCTAGAACAGTGCTTATAAAAGTCCCCAGTGCTTTTATAGTCAAGATAAAGTGACTTTTAGGCACCCCTGAGTTTGAAGGCATGATGTGAGACATCTTAAAGCAGCGTGGTTTGCAGGGAGCACTGAGTATGTATCAGAACTGGAGGCCCTTGAAATCACCAGTTACTTCTGGCTGATTCTTATCTACTGGATAGGAACCCACAGGCTCCTTACTGAGGAAACACCTGCTCTTATAATAGCCAAGGAGAGACCAAGGGTGGGAAATCCATCTGCATAATCTGATGAGCATTAAACTAACCGAGTCAAAAGCCAAGGAACTGACTTAATCTTCTGTGATCTTTTTCCCTCCCTCATGCTGAGGTAAGTTAAGGACAAACTTGCATCTCCCAATCTCAGGATGTTACTGGGGCTGTGCTCAAAATCATACACATGAAAAGCAAATCTCTGATGTGTGGAATTAATGATTTGGGAGACAACGAGAACAGCTGAATGGACTTTCAGAGTGCAAAGCTGCAGTGTGCCATAGGGGCACTTGCAAGCCAAATTCTCATTTCCTGTAGTGAAGCCAAGTGCAAATGCTTCATCCCAAGTCTTGAAGGGGTGGCATATTGTGTATAGGGTGTGTGTGTCTGCCAAGGCAGTGTTGGCTGATAAAGCAACTCGTCTGTCCTCAGGTCTTGGTCTCAAATCGCAGATCCCTTGAGTTTGAAGAGAACATCCCTGCAGACATGGAGTGACTAGGTAGTGAAAGCTGCCTGAAGTTCAGTTCCTGTATGGGGCTGTGAAGGGAAAGGAAGGCAGAGTAGGAGGAAAAGGAGGACATACATCCACCAGCTTTGTCTCCTTCTGAGTAGCCTGGAGGAGTGGTGGTGTAGCCCTTACTTTCTACACTCATGGGATGAAATGGGTACAACCCTCGATTAATAATCTTATCTGACTTAAGGTTGTGTTGAGGTGTAGTAGTGGTGCGCTAAACCTCTCCTGCAGTTGTAAGAAAGTCTGGGCAAGATGATATGGGCCTGCGGCTTTCCTGAGAGGGGGAGTAGCATATGGTGGCAAATCTGACCAAGTTTCCAGCTATTGCTGCTGTCAGGGAAAAAGGGACTGAGCATCTGCTTTGGTGGCTGCAAGGAGCCTGTGCGGGGGAGTAATGCTTGGAGCAGCAGCGTGAGGATGCCTGCTCCAGCTGCCCTGCTGTCTCAGTGTGGGTCTGGCTGCTGGCTCCATCCTACGTTCAAAAAGGCTCAGTCGCTGCCTTAGAGGTACTGTTTCTCTGACAAGCTGGCTAATGAAACAGGGGCCAGGCACTGGCCAGGGTTCAGGGCTCAGCCGCAGGCTTGCTGGGTGGTCCCGGGCAGGTAACTTCACCATGATGTGACGCGTGAGTTGTGAGCACCAGCTCTTTGAGGTAGGAACAGGGTCTTACTGTTTGTCTGCAGAGTGCTAAGTATTGAGAAACCTTGGTCCCTGCACAGCCTCTGTGTGCTACTGTAATGTAAATAATAATGTGGAGATAAAGATGAGGTCAAGGAACATCTCTTAAACTTGATAATTTTCCCTGATGGGAAGATTTATGTTGCTGTTTCTGGCTGGGCTGGAATTCCGCCAGTTTTTGATCAGTGTCCAAGTAACCGTGCAGAAATACTATACCAAGGGAAAAAAAGAGTTGTTGGGTTCACATACTAACATAAAGCTTGCTACCTTCTAATTTTGCAATCAAAACAAATACCATCCTGTACTGTGCGAACAGCAGCAAGGGAGTGAGCCATCCGTTAAATGTTCGGCACTGCCAAAGGAAGTGGCAGAACCGTTAGCTGAAGCAGCAGGCTTACTGGCACAGTGCACATTTCATGGGGCTTTATAGCTTCTTTTAAAATAGTCTCCACCACTGCAGACAGTCTGTGGGCTGCATCAGCTGAGTAAAATGTTATCCTGCTAGTACAGGGAATTATTAACATGTTTTCTCCATGCCAGCTGTCTCTTCACTGACTGACCCATGCAAGCAACTCAAAGAAAAGTTAAAAAAAATTCCAACCTAGCTGGGTTTTTTTGGTGACTGGTTTGGCTGAAGGATGTGCCAAACCTCATAACTTTGCTGGATGCCACACTGAGGTTGCAACTTAGCACAAAAGGACAGACTTAAGCTCCAGAGAAACAAGATTTATTTGAGAGTTTGGGTTTGGGTTTTGTTTTTAATTATCATCTCAGACTGGGATGAGTAAGAAGGAAGAGAAATGCACAATGTGGGAATCAGTGTCCGCGCTTCACGTAAGACAGCAAAAGGGTGCACTTTAAATTTGTAATATCAAAACTGTACATGCGCAGCCAGAAAAATCAAGAGCAGCTTCTGCTACTTGAACATTGCAGGTCTGAGGAACAGGATAAATAGTAATTTAAAAATTTAAATTTAAGAAGTTACTACTGAAGTCCTGGTAAGTCCAGCCTGAGGCCCTCACTGGAAGGTGCACGTGATGCCTGTGCCAAGGCTGGTTTTTGGCAGTCTTCGTTCCAGGCTTGTACAGTACCTTGTGCAGCGATGTCCTGGTTCACAACTGGGCTCCCTAATAGTTTAAATAATTATTGATACTAATGCGATTTCAGTAGATGCTGAAGTGCTTAGACTAGAGCTGTGTATTTTGATTCTGCTTGTAGCTATGGGACACTTTGTGTAAGTTTGCTTGGTTTTTGTGTGTGAGTCTGCTTCAGTGTTGTGTTGGGTGATTTGTGTGATAAGCTGAGACGTCAGATGGCCATGCCTCCTCTCACTTTCCTCATTTAATAAATGAGGTCTCACCACTAGCAGATTTCTCAGGCAGGGCCATGGCCTCTCTGAAATCAATGTCACACACATTGGGACATTTCCAAAGCATTCGTACCCACAGCTTCCAGATTCCTCATAATCCTGCTTTTTACATTCTTAAAAAGAACATTATTTTGAAATTTCAGAAGTAAAGGAATGGATATAGAAACAAATTTTTAGTCTTAAAAATTAATGAATGATTTGATATCAAAGCAGCTTCCCCAGCAAATGATGAGGAAGCTGATGGACCAAGGGCTAAAAGGGTGCAGTGAGGCACATGCACATTAAAGCTATATTTATGCCAGGAACAGATACTTCCAGTGCTGCTGAGATAGCTCAGGTAGCTATTCCTGTCTTTCAGCTGCAGGATCCAGCATTTAAATGACAGTGCTGCTAACAGGTTTGGGGTTTGTAGCCACTTTTGGTTGTAATAACCAATGAGTTGGAGCATGCAAGTTAAAGAGAATCAGCTGTCAAGAGTACTAGCTGAGTTCGCTGTCATGATTCTGCCCCTCCTGCTTTTGGTAATGTTCTTAATTAAAATCCCTTCTGAGTTGTGTCACTGATGACTGTTACATGCTTCTCTTATGTGGACTGTACAAGCCTTGTTCAAGCTTGATGACCAAAATCTGCCTGTGAAGAGGCAGTGCATGTCCCAGAGAGTTTGCAGGCTGGCTGGGTGGAGCAAGTGAAGACAGAAAGGAACTATCATTATCTCCATGGCACAGATGAGGAGCTGTGGTGTGAAGATACTGAACGCCTTGGGTAAGGTCAGAGAGGGAGTCTTGGAGCGGCAGGAGCTAGGTCTGTGTTTTTTGAATTATAGTTCTGGGATTTAATGAAAATTAATCTTAAAAAAGAAAATCCTTATTAAATGAAGTTTGAGAGGGAGGAGGACATCAGGAAGTTCAAATGAAAAGAGAATCGTTGTATTTAACCTTAGGATATTTAAAGGGAAGACTTAAGTTACACTGCATAGTTTCAAACTTAGGACTGAAATGCTCTATAGCAGTAGGAATTGCTCTCTGTGGGTGTTTTATTTCCCATCAATCCTTGCATTAGATTCAGTTTCTTAATCAAGAAGACAGCAAACAAAATGCTTCAAGCATTGCATACACTTGGATGATGGATGTTGCTTAAAGGCCTTGGGGTCTGAAATTCATGCAGAGGGCTGCCCAGAAGGAGACTGAATGAAACTTCCCAATTATCTTTTTTTGTCTTCTTTTTAATTCTTTGTCTATTTACCCCCCTTGATTTTGCAATATTTCTGCTGCTGCTTTGAGTTGATGAAAAATCAGGAGAAAATGATTCCTCAGTTTCTTCCAAATCTGAATTCCCAAGTAACATCCTAGTTTCAAAATTCCTTGCCCAGAGGATGCCAGCATTCCTCTTGGCTGCTTGGTGATCACCCTGCCTGCCAAACGGCAGCACGACCAGCATGATCAAATGAGAGGGCTGGGGAACAGAGACTAGTCCTTTTTGAACTACTAAGCTGGGCTCTTGAGTTATCAAGGAATGAGGACCAGAGGCCCGATTCTGGATCTCTACTTGTGCCATATACATATGCATGGCACAAGAAAGCCCTGCTGCCATCTCTGTGTTTTCTACATCCTTGAATATAATGAGTCTTGTGAATGGATGGTGGCATTCATAACTGGTCTTGTCTGTTCCCTGCACACATAAGCACGTGCATTCGCACAGGGATTTGTTTTAGGTTTTTAACAATTTAATTTCCCATAGAAGCACTATAAAAAAATAATACAACTTTAAAAAAAAAACAAACCAAAACAAAACCCCTGAAAAAACAAAAAAAACACAGCAAAAAACCAAGGTCTGGTTTCTGGAGCCAGGGACACCTATAAGCCAAGCCAAACTGGTCCACTGCAAGGTGCACCCAGCGGGCTGCAGCACCTGGAGCACTTGTGTGTCCCTGATGGCTGTGGCACTCGGAATATCGGCCGCTCTTCGGTGTGGTTCCCTGTGCCACAACGTCACCAGGGTGCCGGAGTGTTCTCCTAGTTATGGAGCTGTTGGGGCAGCAGCTGGCCTCTGGTGTAGAAATGCCTCCGCTACCTGGGCAAGCCAGAGAAGACAGATATTTAAACATGCCTCTCTGCTGCAGATATGTTTGTTTGTACACATCTATTTTTGTAAAATTTCCCCAAATTAGGTATGTGTTTACTTTTTGCCATTATCTATTCAGCAACTCAAAGGGTAAGTTGATGTTCTGTATTGAGGCCAGATATTCAGTAGAGATGATTAGGGATGTATCAAAGAAGAGGTTTTGGTTTTTTTTTTTCCTAGGATGTCTTACTGCTCGTTCCTTCTTCCTATGTTACTGCAGCTTCTGTCTCTGCTCATGTTTCTCTGTGCAACCAAGAAGCATATGTCAGTGAGAGTACTTATGTGGCTTTCTGAACATATTTGAAATAATTTGCCTCTAGAAAGTGATTGTGGTCTGTTTGCCATGAGAAGAGTAGGTGCAGTCCTGATGTGAATTGAAATGTCAAATGTTTATGGAAGATGACATAGAAAAGCTGTTTACCATATGGTATACAAAACATAATGATACTAGACTTTTTTTTTTTTTTATCCCCTGCAGTTTGCTGGGGAAAAAGTAGAATATACAATAATGCAATTTGTGTATTCTTCTGTATTTCATATGTGCCTTTGAGAGACCATGACAGTGCTCTCTTAGCCAGGTCATGGGATATAAGTCTAATATTAATTATTATTTATATTGAGCCTGTATCTTGAGACTTCTGTATGAAACTGAGGATACGTGTACTAAGGGACATAGTAAGACATTTATGAGATTCAAAGTGCAGATCACTTCAAGTTAGGGTGTTCCTGGTGACACCTTTCATTCACAGCTGTTCACAGCACCTCCCTCTGCCCCTTCTTTCATTTCTCTGGATCAAGGTCCTCTGACAGCTGTCGTCCACTCTTGATTGTGAGATTTTAGACTAACCATTGCACCAGTGTAGGGACTTGCAAACTGACTCAGTGCCAGCCAGCGCGCATCTAGAGACAATGCAGTTAAGTTTACATGGAGCTGTAGGCTATGGGTTTACTAGCTTGGATTAGCGCATTCATGGGAGTCTCTGCATTACATCCTAACTGTATTCCCAGCTATATTCTTATGCTACCCCATGTATTTTCTTTGCACGAAAATGCGCTCCGAGCCAGATAAAGTAAGAAGTAGTCCTGTGAAGCTTACTGGCTCTCTGCAGGCTTTGAATGTGGGAATTGCTGTTCCCCCATCTCTTGAGTCTCGAACTGTTCCCATCATCAAGATAAAGTGCTACAGGGAATGAAGCAGAAGGGGTAAAAGCCTGAGTTCAAACACTGTCAACAGCAGAAGAGCCTTAACATGCCTACTTCAAGTAAGTATCCGTATTTACACGTTACCCTCTTCCTCTCCTTTGATGTAGGTTGTATGGTTGGACCCTGGAAATGGGATGTCAGTCCCGTTCAGGGAGCATAAAGGAAGAAAGAAAATCTCCCAGTTGCTGCTGCTGTGACAGCGAGTGAGAGCAAGAGCAGGAAAATGTCGGCAGTCACATCAGCAATCCAGGCTCCTCAGGGCCCTGTGAATCCGCCGCCTCCGGAGGTCACTAATCCTAATAAGCCTGGCCGGAAGACCAACCAATTGCAATATATGCAAAATGTTGTGGTAAAGACCTTGTGGAAGCATCAGTTTGCTTGGCCATTCTACCAACCTGTTGATGCAATTAAATTGAATTTGCCGGTACGTATCTATCATCTTCTGCTCAGTATTCTTAGAAAGCTTTGTGTTGGTGAGATCAGCTTTCTGATCACTGGATCAGAATAGTTAGGTTGCTTTTGGGGATTTCCTTGAATGCTCTTAGACTCGCTGAATTAGAAGATGATGCCTTTCATAGCTGGAGAGGTGCGGGGCTCTGACAGAGAAAACTTCTTCTCACTTAGTGAGGGAAGAGAAGAGCGCACAGTCAAGCTGTCTTAGAGCAGTTGAAGCGTAGTGCTTCGTTTGTAGCTTACTCCTGTTTAATTTTATGTGTCTTTACCCTTTGTCCCACCTCTGTCCAGTCTGAATGAGTCTTCAAGCCCACGGTCTTTTGAGCATTTGGCATTGGGCTCAATGAAACTTGTGTTTTCAATTGGTTTTCCTGGATTTGCCACTGACTTCAGTGTAGAGGAAGACAGGAGAAGCTAATTACCAAGGATACTTTGAAGCTAGATATTTTCAAATGCTGTACTGGAAGTAGAAAGAACAGAATAGTTACATTTACCCATCTGCCTCCTGTGCCTGAGTATATATACCCCTGTCTCTGTCAGACCAGATAGTACAATAGATAGCCCAGTTATTCATAAATGACCAAAGTTTACTAAGCTGCTTTCTTCCAGGGAGTAGAGCCACACACTTCACCTCTTCAAAGGGGTCCTGAAAGTGTAAAAACTCAGGAGTGGAGGCATACCTCTACCCACTTGCTTCACTTAAATAGACATCGCCTCCCCGCCCCCCCATCCATCCTGCTGTCTGCTCAGCTGGGCAGCCCATTGCAAATTGTCTCTGCTTGGAGCAAGAGGGTTGCATGTAGGATTCAAGGGAGCATGGTTCTGGGACGTAAGGTCAGGAGAGCTCCAGTTACCGCAGGTTATAACCCAGTTTTATGGACTGGATCAGGAGTCTTTAGAACTCTGTAATGTTGTTGATGGGTACTATTTAAAGTGCTAGCCAAAAGAGTAAAACACTTAATACCTGTATAATATTTCTCTAGGTCTGTGCTCCTTTGTGTCATCTTTTTGTGGATTTACTTTCTCTGAGGCATTTTGAGGTGGTTTTAGGGCAGGTTACCAGAAAATTTAAAGGAGTCGTCAGTTGGAAGAATAGTCGTTTCTCACGCGTGGCCTAAATCTGCACAAGCCCAATAGCCAGCAGGATTGCATTTTCTGTCCTAACGTGCCTTGCAGGGAAATATTGGTGCCTCAGATGGTGCTTGAGGGTTGGGCTCAGGGAGTGACTGGTGGCTTCATGTGCAGTGAGAGGGCTTGCTGCTCTTCTCCAGAATGAGAAAATTACAGTGTATAACCTTGCGTGCCTAGAGCGTCTCCAGGCTAATCACAGCCTCTACAAATGCTTGAGACCAGCCCAGAGAGAAACTGGGTTAACATATGGAAGCCTTTTAAGGGCTGAAATGCCCTTGAAAGAGAGACACAAACTTCTAGCACAGTCTTAGCCAGTGCTGGCACTGATAAACTTCTGTAAGTGCCAGAGGCAGTCTTTTAAAAAGGGAGACAAAAATGCTGTTTCCCAAATTGCAGCCAGTTCACCATTAAACTGAACACCCTACCAAAGCTAGTGCTGACCCTGCTGCCCCAAATTCTGGTCCCGCATGAGCACGAAGCACATCGCTGCAGTGTTAGTCTAGCTGTCAAGCGTGGTACCCTTCCACTCCGCGGGACAATCTAAAATGGCACTTACAGCCTTGTAACGGACATCAAGGCTGCAAACAGCTTCCAGGGAGAGCTGCTCAGAAAGCATGTTTTCCTCCACGTGCTACTCTTAGTGCCTTCCCAGTCCAGCTGTCGTTATAAAAAGCAGGTAATGTTCAAGTAGCCATTTGTGTGCGCATTTGATCATGTATTGAGGGAGCTGCAAAAAACTGGTGGTTGTGGAAGGAGTTCTTATGCTTTATAGTCAAGTTCATAATAATAATAGACTAAAAGGCTACAAATTAGAAAATAAATGAAAGTGAAGGTGGTATTTACAATTTCCACAAAAATTTGGGGACGTGTTTTTTGGGAGGGGGAATGAGGAGAAAGCTGGAACTAGAGGGAGATGTGAACAACACTCCGCGTAGCAGGAGATGTAACATCTTTCCTGTTTCTCCAACAGGATTATCACAAAATAATAAAAAACCCCATGGACATGGGGACGATCAAGAAGCGCCTGGAACATAACTATTACTGGAGTGCCAGTGAATGTATGCAGGATTTCAACACCATGTTTACAAATTGTTACATTTACAACAAGGTAAAGAGCCCAGACAAGTGTTAGCTGGGGCACTGCCTAGAAAAGACCCACCTACAGCTGTTACAGTGCAGGTTTTGAACAGGGCCAGCTCCGCTGCGCTCTGAGCCCCTCTTGCAAGGATTTGAAATGCCACTAATTGCAACCACATTACTTGAAATGCACAAAGCTGTCTTTGTGCTGTGTCTTTCTTCCCCCAGACTAGTTAAAATGGCAAATGTGGCTTTTAATTATGGGTAGATTTCTGTTCTGGGGTTGTGTAGCAAGTTTTTACTCCTTGTCTTCTCAGTTAGGAATTCTTCAAGATGAGCTACAGTTTATGCAGTGCTTTGCAGGTGTTCTGTGGGATATTAGTGCTATGTGTTGTGCTGGCTGTCTAGCAGTGAATAGTATCTCTTAGCAGCAGAGAGCAGTTCAGGGGGTGTAACTTTGTTCTCTGCCAACGTCTCGTCCATACTTGCACACCTTTAGATTGCTTATTATTATTTTGGGTTTGGCTTGTTTGCTGTTTTGTTAGGTTGTTAAAAGCCTCTATTCTTTGTATTCTGTTTGTCATCATTGACCCATAGTGGAGAACAAGCTGAAATAAACAAATTAATTAGTTCGAGCCACAGAGTATGTTTTTACACTCTTCTCTTGGACCTGCCGGCAAGCAGGGGAGGACAGCTCATCTGTTCCAGTTTGCTGCTTCCATGCTGTTGCACAGGATGCTAGTTATCAGGCTCCTACTAGAAGTCCTGATAACTGTCTGGATGCAGCATACTTAGAGGCTGTAATTATTGCATGCTAGACCAGAATAGAAGAGCAGGAGGGGTAGCATGCAAGGAGGGCGAAGAGGTAGTCTGTTTATTGTCGGAGCTTGGATACCATTATTTATTTGAAGGGCAGTGTCATTGGGGATTTCAAAGCCTTATCTTGAATCTCTCATCTTCTCATAAGTGAATGATACAGCATGGGCTTGTATTCTTCTTTCTGCAGCCCACAGATGACATCGTCCTCATGGCCCAAGCCCTGGAGAAGATATTTCTGCAGAAGGTTGCCCAGATGCCTCAGGAGGAAGTTGAATTATTACCCCCGGTTCCTAAAGGCAAAGGCCGCAAGCCGTCAGTGGGCACGCAGAGTGCAGGTATTAACCCGATCCAGTGACATTAAATGTTAGGACCCTGTTGCTGAGGCCCGACCCACCTTCCAAGCTGCCTGGCTTTGCAAATGGTGAAGAGGCTAGGAAGGGAGCACATAGTCTAATGGTTAAAGCAGTGGAGACGAAAGTGTGAGATGTCTAGATAATGTTTACCCAGTGTTTCAGGGCTTGTCTGTCTTAAGGCCACTTTTCATTTGTCATACAAACATCTTACCTTCTGTGACTTGCCCACCCACGCAGCATTTCAGTGGGGGAGGACAATGCTGTTGCTTCCTGTACGCAAAGAGGAAACCAAGGCAAGAAGAGGCAAGGGAGTTAGACATGCCAGTCTGCTGCAAGTGACAGAACATGGCGCAGAATGCCTTTATAGACCTGGGTTTTTACAGTTCACCCAAGGTCCTGGCAGAAGTCTGACACAGCAGAGACCTGGACTCAAATCTTGCCAATCCCCTAAACCCCGTATAACACTTTTCTTTTGCACACAGGGTTGCAACATTATAGAATAAAGCTTGATCAACAGAAAGGATTTATTAAGCCATTGCAAAAGGCTGTGTAGACTCTTATATGTCTGTAGAAACTAAGTTTAGTTCAGCTTACCTAGAGTTGATATTAAATGGATTTAGGACTAAAACATCTGTAAGCACAGTAAAACAGTTCATAAAAGAGCTTGTGTAGGCTGAATTAAACTGTTGCAGGTTTTTTTCTGTAAACAAGATCTAATTGTTGTTCTGGGAAAGTCAACTGTTCCTCTTTGTTTTCCCACATCTCAGGTGCCAAATGGAGCTACAGCTTCATCCAAGCTCATAGAAGTTTGTGATGATGTGTCTTTTCAGCATCCTTTGATAAAAGCCGTTATAACAACATAGAGTATTGCTAATTGGCTTATTATTTACTGGATTTGTCCCCCTTAATTTTACACTAGTAGGCAGTTCTGTAACAGCGCAGGTCTAGCATCAGGAGACTTAGGCTCTACTTCCAGCTCTGTTTCTTTTCGTTGTATAACTTGCGGCAAATCTGAAGTGCTTTGGACTCTTGGGTGTTTAGCTGGCAATAGGGGAATGGTTGTTGCCGCGTGTCATGCATGGTGAAAACGCTCCCAGATTGAGGTCTGTGCAGGACAGCAGCTGTGCAAAAGAGCCATCTTCCTTTGTTCCCTCTCCTTGAGGTCCTGCTCTTTTGGTGAGCACAGGGTAGCTCTGAGAGCACGAGAGACATGAAGACATTCCCAGAGCAACGCACACCCCATGTGCAAAACTTTGAAGTATTTTGCTTGCACGTGGCTGGCCTAAAGCTCATGGTACAAGGACTTAAGTCAGTGATTTCTCATTTTTTGTTGACCCCTGGATAACAGCACCGAGCAAATCACACTGTGTCCTTTGTGCTCTTCCTGTGGCCCTGGACTGGGAGCCTTTTGCCAAGCCCATGATCACCCAGTCCAGTGGCACCAGTGTCACTTTGTTCTCAGCGTCTTGTCGGCACTTGTAACCATCAGTACATTGCAGAGTGTTTTCACTTTGTCGTTTGAAAGGAGCGCAGCAAGCAGTGGCCGTGTCTTCCGTCTCCCCGCCGGCCCCGTTCCAGAACGTCCCTCCAGCTGTGTCTCAGACGCCCGTCATTGCTGCCACCCCCGTGCCAACCATCACTGCTAATGTCCCGCCTGTCACTGCCCCTCCCGCCGCTGCTCCCCCTCCGCCTGCTGCTCCGATAATGCCTGTGGTGCCTCCTACGCCACCGGTAGTCAAGGTAAATGGAGAACTCGACCCCTTCCTCTTCAGAAGACAATATTGCTAAGCAGTGCTTTATTTTCATCCCGTCACTGCTGGTTACGTGCATTCCTTCTCTTCACATTTGACTCTTTGCCTCTCTAGCCATCATTGTCCCTTTGGGATGTGCTCAGACAAGTGCTTGCTGTTGAGTTTGAGAGGGATAAGAAAAGTTTTGCCAGTTTTGCCACACTCCAGCTGAGATGTCAACTGTAGTTGCTCCAACTCAGTTACAAGCTGTCATCTGACCATAGCTTAGCCAGTGCTGATGCTCCATGAACCAGAAGGCTGTTGGAGGTTTCCCCCATTTTGCACCATATAGCCCGAAGAATATCTTCCCTCTGTAACTGAGCCCCTGATTTTACTGGGACTATTCCTTTAAAGTTTGCAGACTCCAGCACTAGGAATGTTCCTCTCTGCCATAAACCAGTTCAAGACAAGCCTGTCACTCCAGTTGGAGGAGACTGATTGTTGCCTGCAGGTTTTGGGTGCATTAGCACTGTCTTCCTTACTGAGTAATCTTCTGGGAGTTGTCATTGGTGTTTTGCTGTTTACTGTGTTAATTTATGGGTAAATGAAAACATTGCTCTAAATAATTGGAATTTTCCTAGCAAGTTGCGTATTGCTTTAAAAATGAGGAAAGCGTAGCTCAGAGAAAGCTGTTTGTTTTTTTTCCTAAACTGGGGAAGTAACTGCAACAGTATTGGTGTTCTCTACTGTGAGGTTGCATGGACCAGCCGAGCCACAGAATTGTCTGGCTTATTTAACCCTATGGTTTGGGAATTACTAGAGAAATTGTAAGTCAGATCTTCTTGCAGCTAAGCTGAACTCCTGAGAAGCCTGTCTCATACTTCAGTTTCTGTCCAAATAACTTGCTTCTGAAAATCAATTTAATTTTGAAACTCAAGAATGAACCCAGAAGTGAGTTTGCCAAATACACACTGCAAAATTAATTCTGCTTGGGATTTACTTAAGATTTCCCTAAGGAATGTTTTTTTCCTCTTTCTCTCGCTCTCCAGAGAAATAAATCCTTCGTAGGAGCACAAGAGAGAGCTGACTGGACAGTCACAGCTTGAATTTATGTGAGAGAGGTTTTATTTGCTTAAGGCAAAATCATTAAATTCTTGCTCTTGTCCATAATAAGCAATCTACCTTAGCATACCCACTGAATACGAGGGAGTGAGGGCTTATGGGTCTTTGGTGATTAATATGCTTTGGTTCAGAACTTATAGCCTGATCCTGCCACTGGGGACTCAGACATGTGGTTAAGTTACTGACACTTACTAAGTCACGATGCATCAGCTGAGCTGCAGTAATCGACTGGGCGCACTCCTTTCCCTTGGCAAACATGAGGTAAGAGTCCTTAGTTTAAATCTCAGTGAAATACATAGAGCTAACACGTTTTGCATCATGTTTGGGGTTGGGTTGGAGACGTGCAAATGGCTGGTTACTGTGGCTCAGATGACATGTGGTAATACATCGTGTTGTAGTCACTGAATTGTTATGTTGAAGCCTCTAGTTACAAGTCCCATTTATCCCAGTGAAGTAACTGTATTTTCTGTCAGAGGACAGGCAGATCTCAAAAACAGGGATGAACTCTGCTAGGTTTCTGCTAGCGTAGCACAAGAACTGGGCACATACTCATGAAGCCTGTCCATCTACTGTTTCAGAAAAAGGGAGTGAAGCGGAAAGCAGACACGACAACCCCCACCACCTCTGCGATCACTGCCAGCCGAAGTGAGTCGCCCACCCCCCTCTCGGACCCCAAGCAGGCCAAAATCATCGCTCGACGGGAGAGCGGCGGCCGGCCCATCAAACCACCAAAGAAAGACCTTGAAGATGGAGAGGTCCCCCAGCATGCAGGGAAGAAGGGCAAACTCTCTGAGCACCTCAAGTACTGTGACAGCATTCTCAAGGAAATGCTCTCGAAGAAGCATGCAGCCTATGCGTGGCCCTTTTACAAGCCTGTTGATGCAGAGGCCTTGGAATTACATGACTATCATGATATTATCAAACACCCCATGGATCTCAGTACTGTTAAAGTATGTCCACATTTACCACCTCTTTTGCAGGGTATCACAGCCCTCTGGTTGCAGAGGACTGACTCCTTCTGGGGGAGGGGGAAGGGACAAGGGTGGAAAACTGAAGCTGTTTGGATATCATCTGGATATTTTTATATTTTTTTTCTTTCCCCTGTCCTTTTTTTCCCATAACCTGGGACTTTTTTTTTTCTGCCCTGCAAAGCAGACTGTACGATGGCATCCTCTCCTCTTTGTGGATAGTCCAGCTATTTAAACTTGCGTCCTTGGGATTGTGTTGCACTCTGAGAAGAAGAGGTGCTGTATTTCATAGGATTCGATTGATAGTATCCCATTTCCAGAAACTGCTGCCTGCCTACTTGTTGGCATGATGTGTGGTCCAGATAGGCTTACGCTGAGCAATTCCAACCAGAACGTGATGATTGCCTGGTACTTGGGGAGGGGAGGAAATAACGTGATGCTTGTGTGGTTTATGCTTGGCTCTTCAAGAGCTTAGCTTAGTATGGTCCAATATTCAAGGTAATTTTCCCAGTAGACTGGAAGGTTTTCTGAATCCCTCCTAAATATCCATGGAGCAAAGCCTTGTTTTTCTAGTTCCCATCCTCTGCTTGCGAGCCAGCCATTGGAACTGGTGTTGGTGGAGGTGAGACTTTATTCCATGTGCAGAAAGTTAAGGTATTTCTGCTGGCTTTCACTACCATGCCAGAAGTGTTTTGCTGCCAGCTGAGCCAATGCCTGGGATTGTCTAAATACCCAGATGACAAAAGGGCAGCTGTGTTCGTGATTCCTTTCATGTTCCTTGGCAAACCCTATGTAGTACCTGGAAGCAGTGTGTCATGCTCTGATGTGCCATGCCATTCAGTCATGATGCTGCAGGGGTTCTTACTACAGCTGCAGTATTTTTACAAGTATCTTAGTTGCATTATTTAGTGGTGAGAGAATAGTTGTCATGGTCTGTGTGTTGAGGATTAGACCAGGAGTTGCCAGTGTCTGAGTTTTAATTGCTGTTCTGATGCTGTGGTTCTGGGCAAGGTTCCCTACAAATCTGTGCCTTAGATTTCCCAGTCATAAAATGGAGATAATAATATTTAACCTACCTCACAGGGCTGTTGTGAGGACAGATATCTGGAAGGCACTGTCTAACTGTCAATAATTATTATTATTGATTGGGTTTGTCGAGAAAAGACTGTCTCTGAGCTGGCAAAAGTATGGTAAGCAAGATCTGGTGGAGCTAGGCTTGGAGCCATTCTCCTGAGCTTGCAGTGCCTTTGCTTTATTTACAAAAGCCAGTGCAACTTGCAGTATTTTTGACTTGCAATTAAGCCAAGCTGTGTTAAAGGCCTGCAGCAATTTCCTGGCAGGAGAATAGGACAAGACGAAGGGTGAACTGAGCTGCAGGCAAGAAGAGGGAGCTTGAAACACAGTGGTAAAAGCAGCAGGAAGGGCTAGGTTGAACATGGTAGTCTGTGAAGCTGGTGCACTGGTGCCTGGCTGTAATGCTCTGCTGACAGAGGAAGGTCCCAGTGTTTTCTTGGGTAAGTTTCCATTTTCTTTCGCTCGTGAGCGTGGATGAGGAGGGAAGAAGTTCCCCTTAGTTTTGATACTGCAGTATGTTCACTATCCTGCTGATTTTGGCTACCCAGTACTGAAGGCCTACTTGATCCTTGTACATTACTTTAGTTATATGACTTGCTGTCAAGATCTGCTCACTCATTGGAGTTGCTCCTCTGCACCAGCTTGGAGGTCCATCCACATGGCTTGAATCATAGGCTAATGGGTAATTTAGGTTGGTCAGGAGGCCTGCCCTCTGCTCAGAGCAGGGTCACTGGCACACTCTGATCGGCTCCCTTCCAGGGGTCACCCCCTTCCCAGCTGAGTGAGTCTGACCTTGCTCCTCTGTGGGCTGAGAGTAGGAGCAGATTGCAAATGGGGTTTTCTGTGTTCTTCTGTAAGTGAGATCAGAGGTGCAATACTTAGGTTGCATCAGGAACCTTCCTATATGATGTTCTGGTTACTGTGCATACAATTACACTTACCCATGCTTATCATAGGCTACACGTCAAAATCTGTTCTAAGAGTCTATAAACTGGCCAGTAGCTTTAAAGGAATTTCAAAGTATGTCTGATTCGCAGAAATGACTGAGATGGGAAGAAGCATCTCTTGCTTAGTGCAGCAGTTCTTTTTGTCATCACATTAGAGTCATGACGTGCTGTTGATAGCCTTTTCTCTACTAGTCTTGTGAACACAAGTCATTAGATGATCATGTCCTAGATTAACTCATTCAGTTACTGTACTGAGTTTAGTGGGGCTGCTGGTAAACCTCAGCTCAGTCACATTCCCTTGACTTCCTAGGGATGCTGTGAGTCTCCAGAGATACGTGCAGCCTGGTAGATCAAGCCCTGGGTGAATGCAGTAAAATTAGAGATGGAGGAGTGAAATCCTGACTCTCAAAGCTGGTATTTCCATGTATGGTTAGGTGACTTCTTATTGCAAAAGATTCTGTGCTGTATTCTGCAAAATCTAGGTGCAAAGCTGTGATTTCTTGGGTTGGTGGCTTCTTCACAGTTAAATCTTTTTATAGTCCTAACTTCATTCTTTTAAAAAGTGTACACCTCTGCCCTTTTCCTGCAAATGCAGGTGATACGCTCCCTCTGTACCTTACTAGTGTAGGGCAGAAAACTAGAGACAAGTTAATGGCAGACCCAGTGGAGTCTTTTGTATATAAAGACTCTGGATTTGTCTTTCCACATGGTAGTATTTTTCTTAATAAACTTATTTGAAGTGCTGTCTGGTATTGTTTTTTTATGGAGTGTTTTATTATTGTTCTTGGCCTGTAGATCATAGTGTGACTTCTCTGAGATGCAATCTGTAATACGTTAACTGCATGGATCAGAAGCCTGCCATTTGCAGGCAGTGTAATTCTCCAGCATCAGGGGCTTTCTCCGTGGCTCTGAAAGGTTTTAGACTTAATTCTGCACAAGTGACAGTGGCTGTAGTAAAGCAGTGCAACTAATGGCCTTCAAACTAGTTTTGAAGGAATTACATGAGAAAGTAGAACATGAGCATTGCTGCAGCTATAATAGATTCCCCAATACCTGGTTGCTTGTCGCTGTGGTTCTCTGGTTGTATGAGGTTTGATTTTATTCAGAGAATATCCTTCATGTCCAGGAGCATGTTTTTTTCAGGCTGTGCACCCAGTGGAGGTGTGGTTCGGAAGGATTTGGAGATTGTTTTCTCTGTGCGTGTGGTGGAGAAGGCAGGTTGGCTGTCGTGGCTGTGCCGGTGGAGGGGCTGTAGCTGAGCTTGTTGCAGCCAGGAGCAGAGGGGTGTGCTGGAGTGCCGTGCTGGAGCTAGGACTGAGAGTGGGAAGAGCTGAAGGAACAGGATCCGTGAGCTCATCTCCACCTCAATTCTTTGATAGTTGTCACAGAGGGGGAAAGAGCAGAACTGTTTGGAGTAGAGAGAGAAAAGGATGAAAGCATGAGGAGAGAGAGGGGGGCAGAGGCATGGGCTATGCTTTAAAAACTAAGAGGCAGCAGCCCTAGTTCCCTACAGTAAGTGAAATGCTTGCTATGAAGCTGTAGCAGCCCTGTGCTTCTGCTGCCCTGTCCACAGGCAGACAGGACCCACTTGCAGCATGTTCATGTCCCCCCTCTGATGCTGGGGAGCTTTGGTGTGGGACGGCAAGGTGCTGTGCCTGCAGTGGAGCTGGGGGGAACCTACAGCACCTCTTCTCTCACTCCATCATCTGGCTGCCGGGTCACAGCAGCAGCAATGTGGATGTCTCTGCCTTTGGTTTACTCAGTGGCGAACAGCCAACAGTCCTTGCTATGCAAGAGGATTTATACAAGGTGTTTACTTTTGGAATAAAGTGCTACCTCCAGGGGTCCGACTATGCTCACTGGTTAATTTTCTTGCAGTGAATTGCTGTGGCTTCAGATCAGCTGAGTTCAGGGTCATGAAAGTGAGGAGACGTTCTTTGGGGGAATTTTTAAAGATTTCTTTAGTTGCACCTATTTTAAGAGTACAAATGCAGCTTCACAAAGCAGCAGCTCTTGTTGAGGCAGTTTCTGTAAGGTGCAATTAGGCCTCCAGAAATCAGACTGTGTCCTCATCAGCTGGTAAAGATGGCATTTTCTCTGGTAAAGTCACTGGACCTGTGTGGCCCTGTCCCTCATCAGTGCCTGCCCTGATGCCTTGCCAAGGCTTGTGCTTTGGGGACAGACTGATGTCCAGTTTAGTCTTGGAGAAGATACAATGGAAAGGGGACGTGTTAGATCTTCAAGCGCATAAGACTGCTGCAAGAAGGGAGGGAACAAAGTTTTCTCTACATCCTCTGTGGGCAGGACAAGGCTTACCTTAGAGCAAGATACACATTAAACCTTAGGAAACAAATTTCTGAACATTAAAGAATATTAAACAATTGAATTGATTGCTGAGGGAAAAATAAGATTGTTGTGGTAGATATTGCATGGGACAGAGAATGGACTAGCTGGTCTTCTAGCACCTCTGCCAGTCCTGCTTGTCTATGGCTCTTGATGTGCAATTGTAAATGAAGTAACTTTTTTTTAAGCAGCTGGATATCTCAAAGTGAATTTGTAAGCAAAGATATTCTAGCCCACCAATTTAAAGTCCTTTTTTTTTTTGCTTTTGTTAAGTTAATTATTCTTTACAAGAAAACAAAACAAAAATCCACAGTTTAAAACCATTGGGCTAGAAAACTGTTGAGTTTGGATAAAAGCAAAACCTCAGACACTGGAATGTATTTCATAGGCAGTAATCAGCCAGTGAGTGTGCCAAATATAAGCGCATCAAAAAGGCCTTTCATGCAATAAGATGTATTTTAAAATAAATGAGCCCTTTTTTTTTGAACATATGTTTTGCTTTGGAATGGGCCTGAGACACTTTTCAAACAAGGCCAGCACTCCTTCAGACAGGAGCAGCACAAACCTATTTCCCTTTCTGTCTTTGTGTGATGGCTCAGAGGCTGTCTCCTAGTTTATTCACCAAGGGAATGAGGTTTTGTGACAAAAGTTTGACAGATGTCTGGCTGCAGCACCACAGGGAGTCAGGCTGCAGGAATGTCACCACCCAGCATGCAGGTCCCTCTGAAGCTGCATCCCTGGAGGTGAAATTCTGCCCTAATCGGAACAAAAATCAGTTTTAGGAGTCATTGCAGTGTTTCAAGATAGTTACAAGGTCTACTGCGTAGCCATGAAATATCTGTAGCTTCTGTTGAACAAATGGGAATTTTGCTTGCGTTAAGTCTTCTAGCACGGGTTACAGACCCTAAGCAGCCCTGCTTTCTGCTCGGATGAGGGATGTGTCTTCCCAGATCATGTTTGCAGCTTGTCTGCCAGTCAGCCCCTTCCCTTCACTGGGGGAATACAGGTGCACAAGACATACAAAAGGGAGGCCTGCAAGCACTTGGCAAATAGAGAATTTCTTTAAACTCAGGTCTTTTAAATGCAAATGAAATCTAGTGTTAGCTTCTTTTCCTTTCAGTAGGAGTAATTGGAGCTAAGGTTTTATACATGGTAGTAATATATGCATAAAATCAATTAAGTTCTAGGAATGCTATAAATTGTTCTTTAAACCCAAGTCACTCAGTCCCAAACAGGAAGAGAAATGGACGAAAGTGAGAGCTGAAAACTAAGAGAAAGGAACAAGGTGCAAATATTTAGTTCCTGATACTTATCCTCACTGCACTAGGAAATAACATTATGAATAGGTTCGTAAAAGGTGAATTCTGTATGCATTCTCTATCAGTTGGACTTCTAAATCAAGAGTAGGTGTTGTAGTTTAACTGTAAATGCCCATCTTGCTGTAGGAATCACCAAGCAAAATTCATGCCCTGTGTTAGCAGGAAGTCAGAGTGAGATGGTCACGATCTTTTCTGCCCGTTCCGATTTACAGGGCAAACATACCCAAGCAGCACATAGAAATACATGCTTAAGGTACTCCTGTAATTGTAACTTGGTTGGTTGTTGACTCTTGCCCTTCCCGTCCATGATCCCTGTTTACGTCCGTTTCTGATCCAGCAAACCCTTTTTCTAAATGACTCGATTTTCTGATAGAATGTAGACCCTGACAGATTTATATAGTACTCCCTAGAAAAAGAAAACAACCTAAATTTAGAATCTTAAAATGTTTAAACTGTTGTGGAGCAATATCAGCTTCTTTGGTTGTCTGGTGTTTGTTTGCTTGCTTGTTTTAAAAAGCAGAAACTCTGAATGTTATTTAGGAACCAATAAGCCCTGATCAAACTACTGTTCTCTTAGACAAATGCGATTTTTTTAAGGCTGTTCTCAGCTGTCTCCAAGATGCACGTGTCCTCCATGCAGTTGCTACAAATGCCTTTTGCTTATGGCTTTCTCTCCCTTTTCCCTTTGGCTTGTTTGTCTGCAGAAAAAAATGGACAGTCGGGAATACCAGGATGCACAAGGTTTTGCAGCAGATATTCGGTTAATGTTCTCTAATTGTTACAAGTACAATCCTCCAGACCACGAAGTAGTAGCGATGGCCAGGAAGCTCCAGGTAAAGGTGTTGGCAAATGTGTCTTCCAGCATACATTTAGTTCAGCTACAAGGTGTCGATTCAGAGATCCAAGCATGGATCTGCTCTGGGCACCAACAAGGGTCCTTCCTCCAGCCCTTGGAAAAAGCCACGTTCTCTGCTGCAGAACTGTTGTGCTCTTCACATGGCATGGCCTAATGCCACGTTCTGCTCCTAAAACGTTGTAGTCGTTGCTGTATGAAGTAATGGGAGAATGTTCTTGGGTTTACAGAATATGTATGCCCATCTGTACGTTATTATTTACTTGTACAGCACCTTGTGTAATGCAGTAAGACCCTGACCCATGGTGGGGTGTCTAGCGTGTTTAAAAGGCCAGCATGAGGTCTTTGTTGCTGTGGCTCCTTTTTTCACCAGTTTTTCCTCCTTTTTGTAGGATGTCTTTGAGATGAGGTTCGCAAAAATGCCCGATGAGCCTGCAGAGGCCCCACCTCCACCTCCACCAACAGCACCAGTAGTGAGCAAAAGCACAGAGAGCAGTCACAGCAGTGAGGAGAGCTCTTCTGACTCAGATAGCTCAGACTCGGAAGAAGAGCGAGCAACTCGGCTGGCGGAGCTCCAGGAGCAGGTATTGCAATGGCCAAGCTGTGTGTCTGTGTCTGTGCAGTAGAAAGGGCATAGCAGGAGG
This sequence comes from Cariama cristata, assembly GCF_000690535.1. Classification (NCBI taxonomy): domain Eukaryota; kingdom Metazoa; phylum Chordata; class Aves; order Cariamiformes; family Cariamidae; genus Cariama; species Cariama cristata. The sequence goes on along the minus strand of NW_009605984.1, from coordinate 15,221 downwards.
AAGGGTTTAATTTTGTTCTTAAAAATCCCACCTAGGCTGGGGTGCAGCAAGGCAATCTCCCTTTCTGCCAGCTAAAGGAAGAAAATGCTCAGCTGTGAAATAAGTGTATGTTGGATGTAATGTTAATTTTCTTTGAGGTAGCCATTCTCGGTGCTGATGCTCTGTGCTTCCTTCTGGGATCCCAGAGTATGAAAGAAGGTGCACACAACACCTAGAGATCTGGGAAGAGCAGAGAGGCCCACTTTGTTTGAGAGCTCAGGCGTAACAAAATCTGTCACAAGCTTCCTGTGGGATATTGTCCTCCTGTACCTCATCTGCAGAAGTGAGCTGTTTTGACTGTTGTGGTTGCGAACACTTAAGCCATTGCCTTTCTTATTATGCAGATATACAATGCCAGATGCTACAGTGCTTACATGTGCTACTGTAACACAAAAAAGCATTAATAAAATAGCTTAACCAGTGTCTCAAAGCAAGCTAGTAGGAGAGCCAAGAAGCGAACTCAGGATTCCAGAGGCCAAGTTGTCAGCACTCTAGATGGAGCTATTAAGCTTAATTTTTATTTGCCCCTATAAAACAAGAATGACATTTTCATTTGAGTCAGCTTCTGCATACTTGCACTGTATTTTTAAAAAAATTTCAAATCAAGCAAAGTCTCCTGAGTTCAATCACTGGACTGCTTGATGACTGACTTTGGGATATACTTACACGTTGGGATGTAGAGGAGGGGTATGTGGAGACATCAGTTGTCTTGCCTTGAAGTCTGATTAATTTTGTCACTGTTCTCCCCCAGCTAAAGGCTGTCCATGAGCAGCTAGCTGCATTGTCACAAGCGCCAGTGAACAAACCAAAGAAAAAAAAAGAGAAGAAGGAAAAAGAGAAGAAAAAGAAAGATAAAGAGAAGGAAAAAGAAAAGCACAAAGTAAAAGCTGAGGAGGAGAAGAAACCCAAGGTGGCTCAACCGCCAAAACAAACTCAACAGAAGAAAGCCCCAGCTAAGAAAGCAAACAGCACGACCACAGCTAACAGGTGAGAGCCTGCCTTTTGCAAGTTGCCTTAAGAGGAATACCAAGAGCTTCCAGCCCAGTTCTCCTGTCCCTCCTGTCCCCGTTGAATCTCTGGTGAAGTTCAGTTGTCAGAGCAGTTAATTTGCTATTGAATAGTGTCCCCATTCCCAGACAACTCCAGAGAGTGTTTAAGTTAGAACTGGCAGTGGAACCATCATATTTCCACTGCCCAACTCTCTTAGAATCCCTGCCTGATCACTCTCAGATAAGGTTTCGCTTTTTGCCTTTTGTGCAGCCAGCAAGCACATGCCATTTCATTGCTGCCCCCCTGCCGCTCCATGGGCTTGTTGTCATGCCTCACAGGGCTAAAGTATAATAGGAGTAGAGCAGCTGATCCCAGATTTCTGAACTTTTTCAGAAGATGTGGTGCTGTTCAAACCATCTGGCTAGAGGTTCAAAACCAAGAGTATTGGTGTGTTTGTTACAAGGAGAGCAGAAAAAGAGTTCATTGCTTCTATATACCTATGAATGTTTCCATGCTTGCCACTCCCCCCAGGCAGCCCAAGAAAGGAGGCAAACAGGCATCTGCAACCTACGATTCAGATGAGGAGGAGGAAGGTCTGCCCATGACCTATGATGAGAAACGACAGCTCAGCTTGGACATCAACCGCCTGCCTGGGGAGAAGCTAGGCAGGGTGGTGCACATCATCCAGTCGCGGGAACCTTCCCTCAGAGACTCCAATCCTGATGAGATAGAAATAGATTTTGAAACATTGAAGCCCACAACTTTACGAGAACTGGAGAGATACGTGAAATCTTGTTTACAGAAAAAACAAAGGAAACCATTTTGTAAGTTACCTCCTGGGGCATGTGTTCCCCCACCAGCTCTTGGGCTCAGCTTTGGAGTCAGGGCATGTGTGTTGGGATTCTCTTATCCAGCTGTTGGGTATGTGATGACAGGGATTTTTAGAGATTCTTTTCTCCCAAGAAAATGTAAAGAAGCTTTCTATTTTTTCTGTTCTTTCTTCCCATGATGTCATGCCGTGGAGACCTGGAGGACTATTGTGTTCCTCTGCAAGACCTGTGTGATGCCTTTATTACTTATCTAGAATCTAGAAGGCACTATAAAGGTTTCAGTCTCAGTGTGTTAGGTGTTATGTGCACACACCTGGAAGGATCAGTTTCTTATCCTGAATAGTTTAGCATCTAGTTAGGAAGGAAACAAAAAGCATGGCTGGGATCCAAAACACCAAGAGAATAAATGACTTGCACAAAGTTACCTGGGCAACCTGTGGATTCTGGGTGTAAGTGTCCAAGTTGTATATTCACCCCAAAACTGCTATTCCTACATGGCTTGATCACCGTATTACCCTCAGTCTCTATCAGATCAGAGGATCAATGTTAATGCACTGCTGAGTGTGCGGTTCAGTATGGGACAGACTTTTCTCTGTGCCTCGTCCACAGAGAGTGAATTGTTGCAGCCCCTTGAGAGTTTAGCTCCAGCTAAATAGCAATAGGATCACTTACCTGAAGCTGTCCTGGCTCTGTCCATCTGCTTGGCGGTTAAGAGGGAGTTGTCCTGTTAAGAGTGTAACACAATAGCTACTCACAACTCTTGCAGAGCACCTCCATTTCTTCACCGCAGGAGTTTCAGGTAGGCCTAAGCAAAGCTCAGACTTTTGCTCTTCTTTTTGCTTTTTAATACACTGCTTTGATTTCACCTCCCCTGCCCTGAGTCCTTCACTGTTGGAATAGCTCAGGAAAAGATATTCCAGAGTGGTTAGGAACAAGAAGCATCCTTTTGTTTTGGAACCAAAGCGTAGAGTAACACAGATAACCTCAGATGTCTGCTTCTCTTGAGGCTGGTACGTGCTGGGCTGGCATGCTGGCATGGCTGACCCCAGCCAGACTTCTGTACTGTCTGCTGTCTAGTGCAATGCGTAGTGTTCAGGGGCGCACCCTCTTAGGACTGTGCTTTCCAGATTTCTCTTTTTTTTAAATCATTGCTTTAAAACAGCGCACAGAAATGTAGGTATTTCCTTGCTGGATCAGGCGAAATGTCTGGCCCCTGTCTTGTGCTTCTGATACTGGCCAACACCCATGTTCAATTACTCCTTCTTTGGAGGAATATTTTTTTCTGCCTAGAAGTATGAGTATTGCTGGTACTTCTCACCATTTCCATCCTAACTGATGCAGCTACATTCCTGTTGTCTGCCAGCCTTTGCCTCCATTGGTTTTCAATTTGTCCTTTTTGTTTTGTTTTATACTTAAAGCAACGTAAAACACAGTGGATTCTTGCGTGAGGTATCTTAAGTTTTAATGGCAGATGCTTACTTCTGGCAACCTTTAATGGGACACTTTATTTTACAGGGCAGAAAACCCATGTAACAATTCTGTAATTACAAATGTGTAACTATTGACCATATAACTGGCTGGTAAGTAACCTGTAACTACAAGGTCATTATATGGATATTTCTATCTTCTGAAATACTTTCCACAAGATCTCTCTTAAAAAGTGCATGTTACAGGATGATGGTGATTAGATGATCTAGACAACTTCATATGTTGTCTTCTATCTGGGATGTGTAGTTGCTGTGTGATCGCTTGATCTTAGCAGTGTCACTGCGGAGTGGTTGCACAGATTTACATGCCCTGTAAAATAGCGATGTCCACTCTTTTTTGCCTGCAACCATGCAGTTTCAGAAATTGTGCGTTCCTCCTCCACAGCTACAAGTGGAAAAAAGCAAGCAGCAAAGTCAAAAGAAGAGTTAGCTCAGGAAAAGAAGAAAGAACTAGAAAAACGGTTACAGGACGTCAGTGGGCAGCTAAACAACAACAAGAAACCTGCAAAGAAAGGTAATGGCTTTGTTTTTACTGTGCTAACAATGCCCCAAAAGTGTGTATGTAGATAGACTTCCTCAGTGAGTCAAAACTACTGCCTTCTCGTAGCCTTGGGTTTGTCTCTGTGACAGTTACCCCAGTTGGTCAGTAGTGTCTGGACACAGCGAGAGCTAAACAACAACAAGAAACCTGCAAAGAAAGGTAATGGCTTTGTTTTTACTGTGCTAACAATGCCCCAAAAGTGTGTATGTAGATAGACTTCCTCAGTGAGTCAAAACTACTGCCTTCTCGTAGCCTTGGGTTTGTCTCTGTGACATTTACCCAGTTGGTCAGTAGTGTCTGGGCACAGCGAGTTACTGCTGGGCCCTGAGCTACTGTGTGGGGGCTGCTTTGATCCCTGTCCAGGTGGAAGCTCTCCTTGGGTGGTAAATGTGAGGTGTCTTGAAAGCAATTCATTCTTCGGAGGCAGGAGGATCTCCTCCTCTGTGTTAGCCCATGGAGGACTGCATACAGACCAGTACCGCAGAGCATCTAACAGATGATTTTTCTCCATTGTGGGGTTAAAAAATGCCCAAGCCCCCCGCATAGTGCAATAAGCGTGAAAGATGGTACAAAAGGTTATTCCAGTGCAAACTAAGCTGCTTCTGGCTTCGCACAAGTCAGGCAGGGTTTTCTTGTGTTCAGAGGTTGCGCTGAAGCACTGGGAGGCTGTGGACACAGCTCCCCAGATGCTCTGTGCTGTCTCACCATGAGCACCGTAGGGCGGCGGAGGACATTGCCCTCCTATAGGACTCCTGTGTGAATTCCAAACTTTTGTGGTTGCCTGCAGCGTGAGAAACCTTGCCATCCACTGGCAGGACAGGCCTTGTTGCGGCAAGCACAGGCTGCGGGTAAATAAGTTGCCCAGGAAAAATGAAGTTGTGAATGAAGCTGTGGAGGATGAAGGCTGTGGTCAAACCTTCTCCATTTCAGTTCCTTGCAAGTAACCACATCACTGCCTTCTCCCCTGCAGAGAAATCCGGCTCGGCTCCCTCCGGAGGCCCTTCCCGGCTCAGCAGCGGCAGCTCCTCCGAGTCCGGGAGCAGCAGCTCCAGTGGCTCCAGCTCAGACAGCAGCGATTCGGAATGAGTTACGGACACTTACACACAAAACACAAAATGGACATCACCCTCACCGATGCTCTGCAGTGTTCCTTTCTCTCCTTAATATACTGCTCTTGTTCCACGGTGGTCAGGTTTTTTTCCCTTTCTCCTTCTCTGACTTTTTTATTTTATTTTTTAATTCAGTGTTATAAAAGGTATCTTCCATTTTATTGGGGAGCGCTCTTTTAATAGGTCAAAGATCTTTGCGTGTGTGTGTATGTGTGTGACTAGACTTTATGACAAATAGTTCCTTTTGCATAAAGTCTCTAAAATACATTTTAACTTTTAACATTTAAGATTGGTTGAAAATGGAAGAACTTTGAACTCTTAGCAGGAGATAAATAGAAAGTTCTGCAAGGTTTGTAGTACACTTCCCTCCCACCCCTTCCCTCTCCCCAGAATGTTCTCTTTTAATAAGCTTGCCTGGCTCACACAAGGTAAAAAAAAAAAAAAAAATCATCTTTTTTAAAAGAAATCTCTGTAAAATGGTACTGTATCTGAAAGATGTTAGCTTTTGAACTAGTTGGTGTATTTGTTATTAGCACTAGTATTCTTAATCTCGAAGTCTACAGTGTGATGAAAATGTCAGATGCTATCATCTTTTTACATAAAAACAAACAAACAAACAAAAATTCTCATGTACTGTGGATTGCTAACATGCTTTTTTTTTTTAATCTTGGTAGAGGCATAGGCACCTGTTCAGGAAGGTATTTAAGCATGAATTTAACTTTCAGCACATGAACAATATAAGTGGTTGCATTTCTTGTTTTTCCACTCAAAATTTTCATTTTTCTTGGGGATACGTTGGGAAGAAGGGAGCAAGAGACACTCAAGTTTCTTGTGAATGTTATTTTTAACATCAAATAGATGATTTCCAGGAAATGGACGCTCTCTATGAAGTTTTCATTTAATTGAAAACAGGTTTTGGCTGAAAGTACTCAGCTGGACCTCAGAGCGATCCCTGCAGAGTGACCAAGGCAGGTCATGTGCTCCTTATTAGACACGTGCTTAAGTACTTTCTCCATGACAAGCACCTCAGTCTGGGCTTAAAATAAAGGAGCACTTGAGCTCCAGCTGAGACTGAGCTGGCAGGGGAATTGGAGAGGGATGTTGTGTGTGTTTGAGTTTTGGTTTTTTTGGGTTTGTTTTTTTTCCTCTCCTTATCATTTCAGTAGTGAGCTCCTAGAAAGGGAATGCTACTCTTGTGTCATGCAGGGTGCAGGTTTCCAGACACTGAAATGCTTACCTCAATAAAAATTAAAAAGAGGGGAGGGAGAAAAAAAGAAGAGATAGTTTTTTAAGGCTTGCAATTTTTTGAGTCCAGCCTAATGTTTTGACCTGCACTGCTGCAATACACTCTCTTTTCACTGTCCCTAATTTCATGTATATAGGAGTACTTTATTTATTAAACACCATTGGTCATTTAAAACTTAATAAAAAAATAACAAAAGCAAAACTGCATGATGCAGACCAGCAGAAATGCAGACTTTTAATGTGGTTTGAGCCAGATGAAAAAAAAAAAAACAACAAACAAAACAGCAACAAAGCAAATAAAAATCTGAGACTCTATTTAAATACATTGGACTTTATACCTACAGGTGCTACAGTCCAGTCTATTGTGTGTCAGGTGCTCTGTCGTGTTTAGTGTGTTCATTTTTTTTGTTTGTTTTCTCTCTTCTTTCTCTTTTCACCCCACTCCCCCTTTTTTCCTGTTTTGTACAGATTTTGGAGACATACAGGTAGATAAGATTTCTTGATACAGCATGTTACTGTTTTCTCAGTAATATTTTCAGAGGTCTTTCCCCCCCACCACCTTTTTTTTTTGTAGAACAGTGGGAGTTTTTTCTTTTCTAATCCAATTTTAGGAAAACATCAGTTCTATAATTATATAAAATTTGTAATCTGAGGGGCAGAAATTTATTGTAAATTCTTAACTTTTTATTGTAAAGAAAAAATATACAGAGTTTAACAGAAAATTATGCCTTTTCTGCTCCCAGCACCATCCCCTAAGGCTGCCTCTCTGCTGTGGAGTAGCCCTAAAATTCACCCTGCTGCGGTCTCTGTTAGTGGTTTGCCAGAGGCCCCATGGTGCCAATTGCACCAGCTTTTATTTGTCACATAGGTGAGTGGCCCTGGAGGACTCCTCAGCCCCAGCACACAATTTTCATTGCATGCTCAGACACCAGGAGCTAGGACAGGAGATCGCGTGCTGGGATGTGTGGTGTCTGGTGATGTCCCTTTGCCAGAAAGCTGGGGAAGTGCTGGGCCAGCCTGTTTTTAGCACTCCATGGTTTGCACTTCTGACTGCATCCACAGTCAGCTGCCAGTCACTGCCCATCGACTGAGGTTTTGTTAGCTAGACACTTATGCATCTGTCTTTAAAAATCTATCTTTCAAAGATCAGCATTTCAGAGCGTTCAGATGTGCGTCTCATACAGCTGATGTGCCTGTGGCTGTATCTTATCTGTATAGTGGCAGTAGCACACTCTCCACAGTCTGCTGTAGAAAAGAACTCTCATTTTTTTGCTGTGAGTGATGCTGTGCTGCTGTGAGGCACTGAGTTCCTCCTAGAAGTTGCTGGGCATCTTGGGCTTGTTTTGCAATCACCAGGGTGCTTGGCCTGGTGGCAGGAGCCTCTTGCGTCTTTGCAGATAGTTTCCCATAGTATTTGAAAATGGATAAACTAGGGTATTCCGATTCTTACTGAAATTAATGATTTTTCTTTTAACAATTGAGTTATTTTTAGTTCCTACTTTTTTTTTTAATTCTGCCCTTAAAAGAATCTTCCCCTAGACAGATCATTAGTAATATATTTTCAGAATTTTCTATGAGGAAATGTAATGTACACCTAATTAAGAGCTTAGGGTTTTTTTTAATGGGGCTGAGTTTCATCTATGTTTCTCCTATTGTCTGAGACTTGCATTATCAAAACCAACTAGGATTTTAATTAAAATAATTGCAACCAATTCAGTACCATGACAGCTTGGATAAACAAGCTCCCTGTTTTCCCTGCTTGAAACCTTTTCCTGCATGCATTAACGTGAGTTATGCCATTGCTGTAACATGGTGGTCGCTCCCATGTGGAGAACAAACCGCAGCCGGCGTTGGAGGCAATAGCAGCCCACCTGGCAGCCGCTCTCACCAGCATCACCGCCACGCAAAGCCCAGGGACCTGGCTCTGCAGTGTGTCACCATCCTCCGACGGTGGGGACAGCCTCACTGACCACAGCCAGGGTACAGACATTCCTCTAGGACACATGGGTCTGTCCCACCGAAATCAGTGGCGAGGTTAGAGCCAAAGGGTTGGGAACAAAGCATGAAGTGGTGGAAAGGGGCCTGGCCTGAGACTGTCTGCAGCGCTGGAGGAGGATCCCTATTTTAGGTGGGAAACCTGTCCTAGCTTGGGGATTTGCAAGGAAAACAAGTAACCAAAACCACCAAGGAGTATGAAGAACCACCTGCATAGCTTTGATACACCCAGCTGTGACCTGGGCTACCATGTAGCGGGAAACTTTGTTTTCGTGGAAAGTAAGGTGTTCCCTATGAAATGGCAGTTCACAGAAGAAATCCATTTTGGCATGGCCTTCATTTCAGGAAAGAAATTGGTGACTCTTCATTTCAAAATGTTGTTCTTACACTTTCTCATTTTCGTATTGTTTGTAGTGCTCATTATCTTCCGACATGTCAGTAGTGGTGCCTCTTGTATCTCCAGATCAGAGTGTCTCCAGGAAAGAAGAGATGTTTTCAGTCCATAGTAAGTAGCAGCAGCCCTTAATGAGTTGGAAACTGAAACGATAGAGCATTTATTTAACTGAGTTTGTATTGCATAACGTGTCAGTACAGATGTCATGAAATAACATTAAAGTGATCAAACATACAACATTTGAAGTAACATTTTTAAACTTTAGAATAAAAAAGAAATTAAATTTTTATGGTAGAATTTTTCTTGAACGAACAAAGTTTAACTTTGTTTTCCAGGGGAAACTTCACTGAAATCAGTATGATTTCATACGTATGCGTACACACAAATAGTTTTATTGAAACTGTTTTTGTGACGAATTCCTGTTTCGACAAAACAATATCTGACGAGACCTGTTATCAATCAACCAACATTACTGCACCTTTAAAAACTTTATTAAACTTTATCGGATTGCAAGGTCAGCCTGTTTCTTGGCATACTATCAGATGTAGGCTCAGTGGGACCAGAGGGAGATCCGCATCCCATGGGCTCAGGCCCTGCTCCATCTACTAAAGGAATCTGTTGCATACAACAGTTTTCTGCTAACCAAATGTTGTCTATACAGAATCATTTCAGTTTTGTATTGATGTGATTTTAAACTTTCCTACCGACAGGGTTTGTAACTGTAGAACTGGTATTTCAGGACTATGTAACTGTTGTTTGTGAGTGTGTGTATAATAGATGCACCCACCCACACCCACACATACACAAGCACGTGTGTGCGTGTATATATACAAATTAGTTACCCAGTGAGGTCTCTTTCCATGTTCTCTATGTGGTAGAAGCAGACTGCAGTTACCTAATGTAGTTCTTTCTCTGTTTGGGGACTCTTAGACCAGTTTTTAATTTTTTCCTTGTTTTGAAAGGAATGATGTTTTTTAAAGTTGGGGTTGGAGCTAGGGGGAAGGGATCGGGGCATGACAAAAGAAAAACCACAACCTTTTTAGTACTGGATTTTAAAAAGACGTGTTCTCAAACATGAGCAGTTACCACTAGGGCTAACTGTGGGCAGGCTCTGCATTGTTGAAGATAAATTTAGGGCGAGGATTCATTACACTAGCAGCATTATCTTGCTTGTAAAACAATGAGATGCATTTTTTTAAAGAAACGGTATTTGCATATCTTTTTAAATGTCATTTTTAAAAATAAATAAACCACCAGCTAGGATTTGACACAGGCCACTTAGAACTTACCCCTGATACTGGCATAACCAATCCAGAAAGATTTGTTGTTGTATTTTTGTTTTGGGTTTTGGGTTTTTTTTAATATTTAAAAAAATGTTACTTTTCTGTATGATGTGCATGCAAATTTACCGTAACTCTTTTTCTTAAAACTTTTTAGTGCCATTTCTAGTATATTCCTGTAAATGTCAGTTACTGAAAAGAAATGAGTCAATGTAAGTAGTTTAGCTTGTTTATTGCAAATTGCTGGCCTCAAACACAACAGAATTAAAAAAAAGAGTTAGAAAGTAATCTTTGATGTTACTGGTAATCATGGACCCTGGTCCTGGGGCATTTGTTTTGTTTTCATAATAAAAAGAAAAATTGTTTTGTGTGTGCAGTTTGATCCCATATTTTCCCCTCTCCTCTCCCTTTCCCTTTCCTCATCTCCTTTTTCAGGTGTTGCACTTGCTCCAGTTGAAAACCTGTAGGGCTTTGATCGAGCAAAGTTGAGTAGTATTGCCAAGAGACAAATGTAAACATATTAAGAGTCCTAGTGCCATGAATCTTGAAGTAATTTGGAAGTAATTTTGCAAGTCCAGCTGTTAGTGCTGGTGGAGTGCCATGCGAACGGGGCAAACTGCTGTCAGAGCAGGGGGCAAGTCTGGGGCACTGCCAGCTTGGCCTGGGGTCTCCGAATCAGAGTTCAGTACCTGGCGTAGACATGCTCTAAATACACCTTTCTGTTGGTGAGGGAAACACTCAGGCTGCTTTAATGTACCAGGGCAGCCAAGGAAGGACTTTTACTCTTCCTAGAAGCCTACAATCTGAAGGGGTCTTAGATTATGTGAGAATTGCATCTGATTGAGGTAAGTTCAGCTGAAAAAGAGGAGATGGGAATTTCACCCAGGTTTAATGCTGACTACTTTCGAGCCACCAGGACCCAAAGGAACCAGAGGGACTTTCTCACCCACACTGCAGCAGTACCTGCTCCACCAGACGGTGCTGGCCCTGCAGGTCAGCGAGCCCAGGGTGACCGGGACATGGAAGACACAGCTGGGAAAGGGGGGGCCCAAGGTAGCTGGTCACATTCACAGCAGAGTCCTGACATTCCTGTATGGTGGCCAAAATCTATTTTGGTCACTGAAGGGATTTAGGCTTTGCTGTTAGGTTTCTCAGATGCATGCCTGATGATTATTTATAAGGTAAGGGTTACGACAGCCTGCTTTCCCCAGGGTTAATCTTTCTCTAACCCTGTTCGTGCTCACTGGGTTTGAAAGCCATGGTCTCACCACGGTTTCAGCAAACCTGTTTTGCTTAGCTTTTGTATCGGTATACCTGTGTGTTGTATCAATGATACCCCCAAAGGAAATGTTTGTTCAACCTATCCTCAAAATCTCCTGCAAGGCAGTTGCCCCGCAGGAGGATGTTTTCTTTAGCATTTACTAGCGAGTTATTTCTAGGTGCATCAAGCAGTGCTGCTTCTTACAGACTTGGAGGAGGTTGGGGACAGGCAGAACACCGTTGGGGTTCGGCTCACACCAATACCTGTATCGATAGAGGTTTGTGTGATATCCAGAGGCTGTCCTCGTCCTTGAATGCACCACTAAGACTTGACAAGGGCTGTTGGGCTTGGGAACCTGGAGAAGCCTCCTCTGCACGCAGCCAGTCTTCACAGGTAAAGCGGTGTGACTTTGGGGAGGGAGGTTACCCACAGCCCCACCAGTAACTGTGAGGTAATTCCCAACTGGGAGGAATGGCCTGTCTGCTGTGCTTTCCCTCTTTCTGCCTGGGTGGGGATTGGGAGTGATAATGGCTGTAATCCTCACATGTGCCAAAGTGATTAACGTGCAGAAGAAAAACAGCTGCTTGCGATGATGCATTCAAATCATTTTAATACACTTTATCAAAGAGGCTACAACAGCATTTTAAACAAGTGCATCAACGCTACATGACTGGCTTACAGAAATGCTCGCTCGTAGCAGCCACTCCACAAACCTGCTGTGACTAATAAGGACACACAGATATGGAAAATAATACAGTCACATTCACAGAGAGATGGAAGAACAAGTCATGCTCTTCCTGTACTGTCATGTGCAGCCTCAATCCTGGAAGACTTTGTGCACATAGTTAAGTTTTTATTCTTGTATAGTCCAATTAACACTCTTCAAATAACTGAATTTTTATTTTCCAGCCACATAAACAAAGAGACTGATTATACCCAAAATAATCAACTTTCTTACTGAAATTAAAAAAAAAAAAAAAAAAAAGCTATGTGTTGTTTTTTCTATAAGAAAAGAAAATGAACAGCTGGATTTGGGGATGTGCTGTTCCTTAAACTCCCAGAGTTTGCACGCTCCCCTGGGTGGCTGGAAAGGCCCTGAGCCCACCTCTCCTGCCTCTCAAGGTCGCTTCCACCTGCGGTTTCCAGGGGAGCTCTCGGAGCAGCCTCCTGCCCCTTGGTATAAATAATCACCGGTTCACCCGGCCAAGAACTGGAGGCCTGGGTGGGTGATGCATCCCAGGCATTGCTCTGCCTTAAACAGCACGCTCAGTACAGGAGCACCGCCACCGCTGCCAGCAGCTTTCTGAGTCTCGCTAGTTTTGTGAATCTCATTGAATGCTTTTTCCCCAGTTGAAAAACATCTAGTCACCAAAATATTTCCCATCCAGAGCTAGTCCTGGCAAGATCAAGAGGACTTTTTGAGTGTGCAGAGCAATGCACGGGTCTGCAAAGCACTGAGGTCCATCAGCAGGTTTCATTTTATGAGCACGCATATGTGTAAGGTACCAAACATCAACACATGCATAAATAGTACTTTAAAAAAAAATGAGCTGCCTATGGTTTGCAGGGCATACATGTAGTACGGATCAGGGCTGAGTACATCAAACCTCTACGATCTCATGTTAAAACAGGTATGTTCTGCTCAGCACATTCAGTTCAGCAAACTTGGGTGCGTGTGTTGTAGTATTTAACGCACACAGGAGAGGGTGGAAGAGATTCTTCTTCACCGTATTAGAAACAAATAAAGTGCTTGAAAAATGCAAAAGAGGTTTTAGATAAACAGAAGTAACGACTGTGCCTAATTTTAGGCAGGTAAATAATCCATACTGAAGTCAACATCAAATACTGATTTGCTTGAAGTTAAGCCTATACCTAAGTGCTGCTGGATTAGGCATGCAGGGCTGCAGGAGGACGTCCTAGGCAGGACGTAAAGGGAGTCTGTCTGAAGCCCAATGTTGTACTTGTAATGCCAAACCCTGGGGACACAATTAGCAGCCCTGGAAGTGGTACTGCTTTGTTTTTAATAAACATTTGGGTGCTTGCTGTGTTGAGTTTCGCAGCTTGATCTTCCTTCGAGCAAGTTAGGGATTCAGCTCTAACGGAAACAAACCTGAAAGCAGTCTCTATCGCCAAGAAGTGCAATTGTAGTATTTTTTCCCTCCTAAAAATCCTTCAGTTAGTTGAAACAAACACTCCCAGACACAACCTTCAGAATACATGCACCAAATCTACTATCCAACCAAACTGGAAGATAAACTCTAGCAAGCTACTGCATGCATTGAAGCTTAAATGCAAAGCGAACTTCAGTGGACTGTTTTCTTCTGCAGCTGATCTCTGGGGGCAGGTACACACTGTGTAGGAGCTTCCTTGGCAGGCAATGTGTGTATTTACAGTAGCTTTCCTCCTGTTGCTTTCCTGGGCCTGTCCCACCCTTTCAGGTGGCTCACTTGGTGATGCATTCCTGAAGCGTGGGCTGGGGATCTAGCTGGGTGAAGGGAGTCAGCTCCACAAGTCCTGTCTGTTATTTCCGTGATCCCAAACTGCGGCATCAGAGAGGGCCCTTTGCTTTGCACAGGATGGAACTGCACGCACCTTTCCTGCCAGCTGTCTTGAAGGCTCAGATGAAATTCCCAATACTTTCTTTCCCTCTTCCCCCCTCCCCCTGCCACTAAATCACTTCATTACGTGGTTGTAAGAGACCACTTCCAGGGCAGTAATTAAAGGGAGACAGGGCAAGCAGAACAAGTAACGGCCAGGTAGTTTTGCAGATCACCTTCCTAAAATCTTAGTCTTGATGAAAATGGATCTGCGCTCGCCTCTCTCCCACCAGCATTCGCAGAGCTTTGGCAACACGTAAGGACTAGCAAGTCAAAGTGCTGGCTGGGGATGGCTCCCAAATGACAGCGGGTGTTTCTCATGGTACACGAGCCACTTACAAGCAACACATGGTCCAGCATGGACGCTGCCAAGATGCTAGGCAGCAAACATGGGCTCCTGAGTTCCCGAGCGAGGCTGTTTTCGTTATACACACTCAATGACATGCAAAATCTGATGCTACCAACAGCAAAAACAAAGATAAACTTCAGCCAGCCTTTCCGGCCTGTCCCGTACACACTGCTTTAGCTGCAGGGCTGTCGTCAGGATGGTGCAAACCCATCTCCCTCAGCTTGATGCAAGTCTGGTTTGTCTCCACATGAGGATTTCTAATGCAAAACCACCAAAATTACATAATAGCACAAAACTTAGATTGCCCCGTGTCCCTGGAGACATCCAGCTTGTTTTTGTCCCGCACCAGGATGGCTTCATTGCCGTACTGCGAGTACCACATACTCAGACTCCGGCTCAGGTAAGTGTTGGGGGGAGCCGACTCCAGTTTCTGCTGCTGCTGCTGCCAGATGAGCAGAGAGGTGTCCCTGTACCGCAGCCGGGCGTAGCCCTCGGACAAGGCTTTTTCAGGGAGGGGCACCCTCCCGTTCATTACTTTGTCAGTCATCTGCTCACGGATAGCTCCGAAGATGAGAGCTCCCTCCCAGCAGCTCCAAAATAAACCCCGCTGGGTCGGTCCAGGTCAACTGCTGCTGCTTTAAGCTCAAGGGAGAACATCCCCAGGGGCACGGCTCTTGGGACCCACAAGCCCTTGGTCGGTGTGAGCACCGCTCAGGAAAGGGAGCGGGGATACACGCACCCAAAAATCACAACGGGCAGCCTGGCCTTGCTTAAATAACAAGCCAGGGCTTCCAAAAGCTTATCCAGTGGTGATGCTGCTACGTGTTTCATCTTGCGAAGGGACACGAGCTGCCTGTTGTTCAGAGTCCATGAAGTATCTCAAAAGGCGTGAGCGGTGTCTCCACAGCGGTGGGCTTGCTCCGCAGCCAGGCAGGACAGGCTGAGTGGCTCTGGATGAATTTTGCTTTCCTGAAGAACGGATCCCGAAGCTGGAGGTCAGACCTAAGAGGTCACCAGCACCCGGGCCCGTGCATCCGCCTGTGCTTCACGCTGACGCCAGACTGACGGACGGGAGCTCAGCAGATCGCGTACTCGGGGATGCAG
>NW_009605983.1:0-4753 GCF_000690535.1 Cariama cristata | reverse complement strand
ACCACTGCGGGGCCTTTAAAGGAGCAAAAAGCAATTATAACAAATAATCCGGGGCGCTCGGGGCATCCACGTGCTTTTAAGTCCCCAGCTATCGCACAAAGCAGCTCTGTTTTCTCCTTGTTTTTAGCAGAAGCCGGCTCTTGCCAGGGCTCTGACAGGGGTGGCTTCGAAGTGGCCAAAAGCGTAAAACCTGGTGGTCGCGCCTGGCGTGGGATGGCACCGGAGAAGGGCAGTCAGCGTCGGGGGTGCTGGGATTTAGCACCGGGCACTGCACAGAGAGGGAGCTCGGTGCCTTTGATTACCCAGCTGAATTAATGACCTGTAAATTGGGACAGGTTGTCTCACTGGCCTGGTGCACGGATTGCTGTTGCTCTGGAAGGCAAGGTTTAAAACCAGTAGATTTTAAGCTGAATCCAAATCCTCTGTTAAAAACTACTGATATTTGGCAGCTAAATGATGCTAGAGTAGAAGTGCTGCAGGCAGCCGAGGCATAGTAAGTGGCCCTGAACTAACATAGACCAAGAGAGCTGGAGAAAGGAAAACATTAGTGGTTTAACAGGACTGGGGAAGAGGTGATTGACACTTTATTCCCAAACATCTAAAGCAGATAAAAGCGAGGAACGGATGTTGTCTGCAGTGATTGCTGGAGCAGGGCTTTTTGCCTGTGCGCCCTGTGGAACAGACTTTTTATGTTTGCATAATGTGATCCAGAACTTGACCTTTCTTTAAGATCCTAATATGAGTCACGGAGATAATTCTTTGAATTGGCCTGAGATTGCCAAGTATCAGAAGGGGATTTCCTAAATGTTGTGAGTTTGGATCTGAAGTGAAATAGCCCCTTGGCAAAGGCTAAATAAAATAGGATGTCTCCTGGTGTGCTGTATTCAAAACAGCATCACTTCTTAACTGGCCTTCCCTTTCTCCCCTCACTGTCCCCCCCTCAATTACTATCATGGACATTTTCTTGGCAAATTACTTCAGTTTCCCTTTGATTTATTTAGGCGCCAGACCTGTGAATTTGGCAGCTGGCCCTGCTAGCATATCGTAGCTCAAGCGGGTAGTTTTGTCACCGAATTTTGGGTGACAGCGGGGCTATCTTCCAGCAGCACAGCAGGAGATGGTTGCAGGGGCGGGTGTCCACCTCCTCAGTCTCATGCTTCCAGCTAGGGAAATGTTCCAGGTCCCTCTGCTCTCCAGGAAAAGCATGTTTATCTTGGCTCTCTTCTCCAAAGAGGAGAGAGGCTTTGGGGCCATGGGAATGGGGTAGGTAGGTTCAGGGAGAAAATGACCAGAACACATGGAGGGCTGAGCGAAACAGCCAGCTCTAATTTAAGGCTGGCCAGTGGTGCTGTGTCTGGGGGCTCCCCCCCAGTTGTCTGGGTTGATTTTGCCATGGAAAACTCCTCTGCTAGGAGTGGCTGTCGCTGTCCTTCCTTCAACCCCAGCCTCCGTGTCACAGGGAATAAATGAACTCCAGGCTGCATCTTTAATAACATACGCAGCTCCAGCCTTCATTTCCCCTCTCTTCCTCAGGCAATTTCTCCTGGCAAAGGGAGGGAAAGAAATAAATGCACATTCGCCTTGTGTCTGGAGGTAATTGGGCTTCAGTCGTTACATCCCAAGCCAAAGGTTGCTCTCTGATGGGTTCAGCCCAGAGCCTGGATCTGAGCTTGCTGGCAAATGCAAAAGTTCAACATCTGACCCATCCCAGACCCTGGCGAGCTCTGAATCAGCCTGTTATATGCTAACCCCATGTTCGGATCCATTTCTAATTGTGATAATTGAGTCATGCAGAGCCTGTGCAGCGTCTGTTCCAAGACTTCAGCCCTACCACGTAGCCTAAATTTATCTTCGGGTTGAAAAGCTGCTGCCTTTAGACTTCTTGCTTCAAGGATGAGTTTGGCTCTGCCAACTCCTCTTGCTGCTGCCCTGTGTGTTGTGTAGACCTGTAAGTTTGCACTGAGCGGGGGCACAGTGGTGCCAGGCTGTTGTTCCTTCATGCATGGGTTCAGTAAATAGCTAGCATGGGGACACCGGGGCCCCTGACTGGGTGCACTGGTTATGATGGCTGGGATAGCTCATGGGTAGCTGATGGGCAGTGCCCAAGCAGGGAGAGGCTGCTTTTGCAGGTGAGGAGTGCTGTGGGGCCTGTGCCAGCTGCTGCCTCCTAATTGTCCCAGGCTGTGGTACCTGCATGTGGATCCAGCCACCCAGGGCCAGTGCCAAGCAGCAATGAGAGCCAGGAGTCTAGAGCCGCTTATTTTTGTCTCTGTATTTTTTGGTTCTTTGGGGTTTTTTTAAATTCTCATATTGCAGGGAATGTCCCCCTCCAGCAGTAATGCTCCAGAGAGCTGCGGGTTGGGAAGCAGCATAAGAGAGGTGACCAGACCCCGCTGCCATCCAGGCATTGGCATAGTGCCCCAACTCCAGGTGACATGCTGAGGAGAGACCATGTCACCCTCAGGGATACCAAGCAGTGGAAGAGGAAAAGCCATGCTGGAGCTGGTGCCAGCCCATCCGTCTGCCAGGGCTGAGGGACAAGAGCGGTCTAATAAATGCCTCTGGCAGGATAAGCCATGGACAGAACTGCACCCCAGGAAAAACCCTACGCTATTCTGTTTTTACAGGGCTGATGCCAAACTCAGAGCTGTGTCATCTGTCAGAGCAATTTGTTCTCAAAGGAGGAAAGGAGAAGTTGTTTTCCTGAAGGAACGGGTTGGCCATGACCACAGGAGCACACTGAAGCCTGTAGCAGCAGGGAACAGGATTTATCCTGGTATGATCCTCATAGCAGTGGGGAGCTTGCATCAGGAATATGCAGGAACCATCCTATAATGTGTTTCTCTTTGAGGAGTCCAGGTCAGGGGCAGCAGACCTGTATTAAACAGGGCTGTGCATGTGTAGCAGAAGTCATCCTGGCAACACCTTAGCTTGCAGATTTTAATGTAAATCTAACAGTGACACTGAAAAAAACACAGGCATGTGGCTGTCGTGATGACTGAGATAAAACTCTGTGCTTCAGATTTTTTATGGGTGTTTCACTGTTTAATCCTGTCCATGTAAAATCAAGCCAGCCTTCTGGCTGCCAGTGGGAGGCAGAGGGCACTTCTCTTTTTGTATTTGATCCTGGGCAAGGTTTTACAGTTCCCAGCCACAAGAGTGCAGGTACGATCTGGCTCAGTGATGGCAGAGTTTACTTAGCCTTGCTAAGGCCCTCGAAAAGCAGCGGGAGGGGGGGCGGGGGGAAGTCTTCCAGTTTCGTTATTTTTACAACCTCATTTTTCAGCTAGTCAGCAGAACTCACGCCGAGCCTCTGCCAAGAAAAACACACCGTGATTCTTGCTCGGGGCTCGCCTGTGATTTCCATGGCAGTGGTGGGCCTGGAGGGGGGCTGGTTGGGGCTCAGCTCCTGAGCTTTGTTTGGCTGCCCTGGAAACGTGTCCGGCCTTCACATAGAGACAGTGCTAACGGGGCACTCTGCCCAGGGCCTGCGCCTCTGGGGTTTCTTCAAGTTACTTCAGGAATCTGCAGTAGCCTTCCTTACAATGTTCACCTTTCTTTAAAATTATTTCTTCCTGGGTTTAAAAAAAAATCTGTTTTCCTTCCCACAGTAGACCATGAGACTCAGAAAAACTAATTGAGAAAACTGTGCATAGTAATCATACAAAGTCTTGGGAAGCACGCAGGAAAACCTGCTGGAAGAAAATGGGAGTGTGTGAGTCTTGGAAGCAGGTGAGACCACTGTGTTACAGGTATTGTCACAATAGGGAGGAAAAAAATTGCAGCAAGAAGGCCACTTCATCACTATAGAAAGTACTTTAACTCTGTTTTTAAAGCTTACTAGCAATGTAACTGAAATAGCCATAGACAGCCACTGGTGGGCTGCTAATGGCAGAAATCTGCTATATGTGTGTGGTTAAAATGCAGAGCCTGAGCAAGGAATGTATATGTTGCCCACTCGAGGAGAACTGTTTCAGCTTGGGTGGGTCTGGATTTTGTTACAGATCAGAGCATGTTTTGGATGGAGGGAACAGTGCTGGTTTAACTGTGTCGGAAAATTAGGGTATGATCAGGGCTGCCACTCAAGTACTTCCCAGTGCAGGCAGGACCTGGGTACAACACCCGCTTTGAACCGACCCTGAAGTGGCCTGTCCACATCGCACTGCAGGTTGAAAATGCCTTTGGCAGACTGGTGTCTGCAAAGCCAGAGGAGGCGTGAGGAGGACAGGGTGCAAATCTTGGTTTGAAAAGACAAAGGCTGCCTTCTAAAGAGAACCACGGGGGCAGGGAAGCTGCTGTGCTTCCACACTCCAGGAGAGAAGGCTGGAGGTCCTAGCCGTGGGCAGAGAGGGGCGATGCTGGCTCCTGGGGCAGCAGCTGAATTGCACTCTTGCTGTGCAGACTGGCTGCATTCAGCTCCTCCTTCCAGGGCCTGGCAAGGGATCACACCTCTGCGAGCTGCTCATTTGCCCCAGGGCTGCAACTGCCCAGGGCAGGCGGTGGGGACAACAGCACCCGTGTTTGGCAGAAAAACACGGGGACAAATGCTGTGAAAGAGCATCCAGTGGGAACCCTCATGCTCCAAGGTAGGAGCACCCATGTGGCTGGCGCCAAGCTCCCTGACACGGGCTAGATGTGCTGGGGTCCTCGCTGGCATCTGCAGGCAGCAGTGCTGGAACAGAGGGGCCCTGCAGCTGCCGTGCCACTTCTGCCCCACCTGGGCTGGGAGATGGAGCTAGGCCTTTGCTCTGTG
>NW_009605982.1:0-18132 GCF_000690535.1 Cariama cristata | reverse complement strand
GCTCGGAGGACTGGCTGCCCTGAGGGTAATAGGTCTGGCTATTAAAGACTGAGGCAAAGGCGGTATTAAGTACCTCTGCCTTTTCCTCATCCTTGCTGGCAATGTTCCCCTCTTCATCCAGTAAAGGGGGGAGATTCTCTTTGGTCCTCCTTTTATTGTTAACGTATTTGTAAAAACATTTTTTGTTGTCTCTTACAACTGTGGCCAAAGTGCTTCAAGGTGGGCTTTTGCTTTTCTAATTTTCTCTCTGCATCCCCTGACAACATCTTTGTACTCTTCATGGGTTGCCTGTCCCTTCTTCCAAAGCTGGTAAACTCTCTTCTTACTCCTCACTTCCAGCCAAAGCTCTCTATTCGACTAAGCCAGTCTTCTTCCCTGTGGGCTCATCTTGCGGCACATTGGGACAGCCTGCTCCTGTGCCTTTAAGATTCCCTCCGTGAAGAATGTCCAGCCTTCCTGGTCCTCTTTCCCCTTCAAAACTGTTTCCCAGAAAGCAGATACTCAGTTCTCATTTTGGATCTCTTTCCAGCTTAACTTTGCTAACCATAAAATCTTCTTGCCTTATGAGAAGAAGTGATATGATAACACCACCACGTGTAAAAGGCTCCTGGTTTTCTCTGGAATCACATACCCAACCATAGTCATACGGAAATCTCTCTCATTGCTAGAATCACCTCTTTCTGTGCTTGTTCCAGCATTTTACAGGCAACATCAATTGAACAAATTCAATGTCAGCAACAACTGGATAAAAAGCAGCTGTAACTTTTCCTCTATAACATTTGACTACCTCATTATTATCAATGTAGCCCAGCACTTAAGTAAAGTGTGTTGCTAGGTAAAGAAGAGTAGACTGAAACTGAACCTTAGGAAGACAAGAGGTATAACAATAAAAAGCATTTCATTTAACTGGAAAACATTTCAAAAGTTAATAGCTAACTTAGAGAGGTTTTAATGATAGTATACATGCTCAATTAACCAATTAAATCTGCAGCATGAGTAAGGCTTGCTAGCATTACAGATTGGACAGGATCATATTTTTTCAGATGATTATAAGTTATCTCAGGCATTTCACTATCCATCACAAAACCCAGGCATCTTATGGTGGTTTTTTGTCTTTTTTTTTTTTTTTTCTGATCACAAGAAGCATGAGCATCTAAGCTTACTATGCTCTGAACCATTATGAATCCACCCACACATCATTTCCAGTTTCTTAATGTTTGAAAGCTCTGACCTAGTCCTAATGATACCAGAAAAGACATCAGCACTCAGTGAACTCCAGTGCAGGAAGAACTTGTATGTTTTCAGAAGCAAGACCAGCGAGCTCACATATATATTAACATTTTAAAGACTAATTTCAGAAATCTAAAGCTGACTCCTGATACTTAAATGTTTAGAAGCAGCAATTGTGATGTTGCAATTCTTGTACCACATTTGTATCATCATTAGCTGCTTTCATTTAGATTCCACTTTCATAAACCATTTGCAATGGGCAAGGGGTCTGCATGGCTCTGCAG
This sequence comes from Cariama cristata, assembly GCF_000690535.1. Classification (NCBI taxonomy): domain Eukaryota; kingdom Metazoa; phylum Chordata; class Aves; order Cariamiformes; family Cariamidae; genus Cariama; species Cariama cristata. Next base: position 16,618 of record NW_009605982.1, on the reverse strand, counting down.
ACTGGCTCCTACAGAATACTCTTCTGATTCCTACAGAATACAGTGCAAAGTCATGGTCTCTTTTTTTTTAACCCAAGGTAATCTATATTCAAGGTATTCTATTTCCTGGATGTACTAAATATTTTGGATTAAGAATGTGACTAGCAAATATGCTCTTATAGAGTGAATTCTCACAATAAGGAGAACAGTTATTTCTACAGGAAATTCTGTTCTGTTAGAATTTCCATGGAAGATGGACTGGACATAGTCAAGCTACTTTAGGAAGTAATTTCTCAGTATTCTTATACAGTACTTTTTGAGATGTCTTCTATACTATAAAGACAAACCAAGATATATATGAAAAAATAAATATATCTTTAAACCTTACCAAAACAGGACATTTCACTGTACATGAATTTTCTGAGTGTAGAATTTCAGTTTCCAAACCCAGTCAACAACCATTTCAAAGGCTGTAAAAATTGCATCCCAGAACAGCACTTATTACAGTATTATGAACTCTCACAGGTCTATGGAATTTCATTATATTTTGTAATCTGCTTAAAATTCATGCTTCTGACAACTTGTGGCTATTTGAAAAATCTCTGCATCAGTTTCTCGATCTCATAATTATGACAGAAAACTCAGAAAGTGCACCTCAAAGAATAAAATCAGTGGGCAAATAAAAACCAATCTGAAGTATATTTTAACAATTTTAGAGTATCTCAGGACTATGTTGGAACTTGATTCACATTTAAATGTCTGGCATTACCAACAGTGATATTCCTCTATATAGCAATTAAGCTAACTGCTTTCATCTCCATTCTACTTTGATAATCCAGTGCCAAAGCACAATGTTATTCTTCTACATCTGGCATTTGTAAGCCTCATTGTTGGGACATACACTGCTGAAACAATTCTTCGTTTTCTAAAGCAAGTGTTTTTTTTAAAGATTCAGAAGCTATGTTATTAATTGCCTAATTTCTTTTTAGTATGATCATAAAGAAAGACTGCAAAAATGACTGCAAATACTGATACAAGATGAGGCTCTGAAACATGATAATGATAGCTAATAAAATATAAAAGCAAAGCTTTGCTTTCCTGTTGCTTTGCATACACAGTAATAAAACTACTTCCCTGGTAGGATATAAAGTTAACATCTCTTTCTAAATTGCTTCAGCACTTGTGCTCACAAATGGCATGGTATTAAGCCTGAAGGAACATAAACATTATTTTATGGCATAGTATACCCTTAGTATAGAAATACTGTGCGCTATTCAAGAAAGAGGCTCTCTAAAACACTTTAGAAGACTGTGGTTCCCACTTGATTGATGAGTTAGGAGATCACAGTGAGCACTGTCACATACAAAAAGTCAGGGCTGATAAGCCTACAGGACACACATTTAATCCTCAGGAGAATGAAAGAAAAACTAACAGGGCAATATTGAAACACAAAAGGCAAGAAGCACCGGTCTTTAAATTAATACCTATTTAAATGGTGTAGATGGAAATAGGCCAATTTTTAAAGTAATTTAGAGGAATCCTATTTTTACCATCTCACTAATTACTGAACTTCAAGAATTAGTTCTGTACTTTTTAAAACTCCATTAGAGGCATATTTGCTTAAGAAAAAAGTAATCACACATTAGTTCTTCAACACAGCGAATCATACTGCAGTTGTATTTCAGGGGGTAATGTCACCATTATAAAGCTTATAAGCTATAAAGTTCTACAAGTTACTTGTGAAAAAGAGCAAGCACTGTAATAGCTGAAGAATTTCAATTTGAATGTACCAAGAGTACAACTCAACAAGAGTGCTGTTGTTAATTATTACAGAATCACCACGTAGCAATGGAACCTTATTCCCTCCTAAAGTGCCTTTCTTACCCTTCCTCTGTAGGGAAGGAGGAGGCAGGGTATGAGTTGCATAGGATACATAAGAATGGTCACACTAAAGCAGTTCTAAATTGGTTTCCAACTTTAGCTTCAAACTATTCAAAGGGTAGCTAATGTTGCATAACTCACAAATCCTGCATGGTCATCTAGGAAATGAAATAACTGCAGCTACTATTCAGATGAATCTCACTGATACAGTTTCACATTTGCACTCTTTTGCTTGGAACAATCAGAATCTGAATCACACTTCTTGACTATGACTGCTCACCTAAACATACTGTCCTGACAAAAAACACACTGCCTTGCTGTTGGTTTGCATGCACATTCTTCCAATATTTGAAGTAATGGCTCTGCATCAGAGAAGATGCTGGATAACGCAGTTTAGCCAAACTCCAAATAATTACTACTTCTTTGAATTGCAGTAATTCTTAGAAATTACATCTGATATCAACATCACATTGTGCTATGCACTTTACAGACACACTAAAGTTTACTACATCTCTTGAAAATCTGTTACCTGAATACAGTAAAGCGAGACATAGAAGGAGCAAGTAATTCGATCAAGGCTACACAACAAAGCTCTGGCAAAATTTACAGGAAAATCTAGATATCCTAATATAAGGTTTTAAACATTAAAGCATAAACTATAATAAACACTCATGAAAATGAAAAAAAAAAAATTCCCAAAATTTCAGATAAAATAATTAAAGAAAAAAATATTCTTTTAGAATAAAAGATTAAGTGCTTTCTTTTCCTGTGACAGAACCCAGAATCCTTTTAACTAATTTGTTGAGGAAATGTGCCACAGTGGAATTTAGTATGACGGATTAAACTATGTTAATACATTTTCCAGCTATGGGTCCCCAGTCCCATTGCCCCATCCATGACCTTTCTAACTCAGGAATTACGTTACTTGTTCTACTAACAAGCATCCATCCATGCCACAGGATATCATGGTTGAACAGAAATTATTTGAAGTGCAAGCACAAAACAAAGAGTACATGACATTATGAAGTATATGTGTGTGTGTATTTGCTGAATATACTCTCTCTGATGATATTACTGCCACTATATAAAATCACAATCTAAAGTGATTTTTAGAAGACTGAATCCTCTCATTTTGACTAAGTATAACCTATAAATCAACCCCATACACATCACAGTCCCAGTGTCTTTCCTAATAAAATGTTCCCATGCAAAGGTGCTGTGTAGGGGAAAACAGCTGGGAAAATCATTTACCTTTATAAGTCACTTGTATGGAAGACTCAGTATGTTACTTCTCACCTCTGTTTCTTCTCATATATATCTCACTATCGCAAAACCACATATACATGACAAATGTAATGTATACACGTTCTGCTTGGTGAGTGTTTTCAAGACTTTCCTTGGAACTCTTACTAATGGTCTGACCAATTCATCCCCAAGATCTGTTTGTTGGAGGATGGTGAGCTGAATCTGATCCTGAAAGTATCAGCAATCCTCCACGCCTTTCTTCTTCAGGCTGACACTCAATCGTAAGCCCCAATTTAGGGTCTATAGGACAGAAATAGTAGCAACAGACTGGAAAATTAGTCTATGCAGCTGCATAATGAATCTCTTTACCAGATTCAAGCCTCAGGTACCAACCCAGCAAAACATGTAAGCACATAAGATAGCTAAGCAGAGAGCAGGACAAAGCAATCTTAATGCATATCCGCATGTGGTGATACAGTTTTTCTTGAAAAAGTAATATAATCTAATTCCAATTGAAGCCTGCCCATTGTTGCTGAATTATATATGGCTTTCCTGATAATATAAACCAAGAAAGATGTATTTCTCTTCTCAGTGTCCTGTTATCTCATCCCTTTGTCATCCCTTGACCACTTGGTCCTGCCTTTCATTCATAAAATCTTGTAAAACCGCACAACCTTAGCAACAAGGATGCAAACTGCCTTTAGTATCTGATGAAACTAAGAAAATGGAGTTGTCTTTCCACCATCTCTTGATCCCCCGTGGGAGCAGTTGTGTTAATTATCAAAACTTAGAGGAAATTATTCCCATTCTCACTTGTTTTAAGGCCCATTTAAGGCTAAAGCAGTGTGAGCTCACTCAGTGTAAATAAGGCTTATTAAATTTAATGTTGATGATGTCTGGTCAGTGTTAGTGCAAGGAAAAGTTTTGCTTGCCCTTTCACTACTATTTCTACTGCAGCACCTTCTGTTTCCTTCCTGAGACTAAGGCAATTTTTAGCTGTTTGTGGACAAATAGTGCAATCTTAGCCTGGATTGGGAAGCAAGGGGCATGAAACAGCTGCTGTCCCATCCTTTCTCATTCTTATTGCTAAGGGCAAATTACTCTGAAGGGGTGGGGGAAAGAATCTACTTTTTTTTTCCCATCACATTTTTTTTGTATTACATCAGACAAACTGTTCTGAAAAAAAGGTAGAATTTCTACTGTAAAGTGTCTGTGGTAACAAGAGGGTTTTTTCATTCAAAATGTAAATGCTGGTAGTATCAACATCTGGAGGACTGTAGCCTTAGGCACCATTACAAGAAGCAAGAGATTTGGACAGGATACATTCAATCTTGCTTTAATGGTATGATGTTCTGCCAAGATAAACTTCTAAGCTTTGACATATTTTATTTTGAAAAATGTTATCGTCAGGTGTAAAGGAAATTCCTCTTCACTGAGGAGAGTTTTGTAGCAGTGTATCTGGTGACATAATTACTATGTGACTACTTATTTCATGAACATCTTTCCTGACCTGAATAAACAAGAAGCAACAAACATTCTTTCTGATGACAAATCCATACACCAGTAGATTTAAATAACAAGAGGAAAGGACTCAGATTCTCACTAAGGGCTCTGTAAGGGAATTATTTTCCATCAGCGTGCTGAACTTTAAAGCCATTGCTTCTAATGAAAGCAAGTCAGCCACTCAAAAGCCTCTGATGCCAAGCCTCTCTGCCTTCAGCCTTACTCAAAATCTCAAGTCCTCACACCATTCCAAAGCCTTCACTTTTGCCATGCCTTGCTTCCCACTTTGAGCAAAAAACAGTTGCTTCCTTCTGCTATGACTGGTCTGATGTTATGGGTGCCACCTTGCTCTCCAAAATTGTCATTATGCACACCCTTATGGAATGCTCAAAACTGTCATTGATGCTGCTTAGGCAGACGACAGAAAATCAAGAATGAGGGTGCACTCACCACGTACCCTGCATGGGGCTCTAATGATGGCAGAATACAAAGGTCATGTCTGGGAAAAGTGAACATATAATATAGCCTTACATGTTTAATTTATGAGCCTTTCACCACCGAGCAGATATTTCTATGAAGGAGCGGGAAAAAAGAAGGATGTGAAATTCAAGTGGAATTACAGGAAGCATACAGCTCACCCAATGCCAAAATTTCCAAGGCAACAAATAATCACAAGGGTGACCTAGGTACTGCTAAATTCAGTTCTGCAATGCTTAACTAGTATGCATCCTCAAATCAGGATGTATGCTGCTGAATACTGCTACTTAGGGGAAAAACCTCCTTCCAAAGAGACCTGAAACCACTTTTCTTAGGACTTTGGAGCTGTCTGCCCCAGAGAGTTTATAGTACAGGAGCATACTTCAAGTCAATAGTACTGTGATGATTGTGGAAAAGATTCTCAGCTGGTTTAAATCAGTAGAAGTTTACTGAAATCAACCAGCTAAAAGTCAACTATGACGATGTGAATTAAAATCTTAGAATCATGTTCAAGTAACAATGTTCTGTAACAAATACATCAGAAACACTAATAAACCCCCCTTTTTCTTGGACTAAAGAAAAATTGGACATTTCATTGATAATCACACTGCACCCCCCACATCCCATGTACTCAGCAGCAGCTGTTCCCAGGATGTCGTTCCAAACCCTGCTTTTCAACAACTCAGACACATAGCTTCCACTTTCTTGGGTCATCTTTGCCTCCATAATCCACATGCATCACAGATGTAAAAAGTCATACCTTTTATATCTAATTCAGTTTGTACTTTTTCACTGTAGCGTTAATGTAATACGAGTATTTCCCAGAAGAAGTATTTGTCATTATAACACAGGGCTCAATTCATTCACTAAAGGAAAAGTTTGCAGAGCTCCTGGAAGTGGCCAGCTTCAGATAACGAGACCATTGGATTAAATATAGGTTTAGCTTTCTTTTTTTAATCTTTCCCTTTATCTCCATCCAAATCCCTACTCCCTTTTGGCTGCTGTCACCACAGCACTTCAGATTCTGGCACAGAACCAGTAAAGGAGGTATTTAAAGAGAAGGTAAATCAACTTATTCAACGCTCTCCCTGGCTTCCTTTCTCAGAGGTCAAATATGTTTTCAAACCAGTAAAAGAAGTGAAAGTTCTTTCAAGTCTCACTTCTCACAAGGCAGAATGAGCAGAGGGGGGTTTTCCAATATTCACTGCTAACGACATGCAAGTCTCAGAAGAGCCTCTTTTCTTCTCTGAGCCAAGGGATATGCACAAAGGCTTACTCATTATCTTTTCATATTTTCTCCAAAATGCCAGATACAGGGCTATCAGCATAATGGGACAAGGAATGCATACATACATCATGTTTCATTATCTACCTTTACCTTTACCTTTACCTCAGATTCCTAAGCCATCTCCAAGAAAAAAATGCCAGCATTTATACGTATAAGGGAACTCTCTCAATGATAATTTCATGAGAACAAGCTTGCATAAATAACACAGTCTTAACATATAGTTACTCTCTGTATATAATAATATCCCAGTTCCGAAGAGGTCAAAATGTATATTTTTGTAAATATATTGAAAAACCTTGTATTCACATTACAACTAACAAGTAAATGACTGCAATGGCACAATTCACAGACCAGGTAGAAATGCCACTGCATCTCAGAAGGAGGTGCAGAAACAGAGCACACAATTTTATAACCTTGCTAAACAGTGATACATCTTTCTATGTAATTACTCTGACTTCAGTTCAAATCCAAAAGTAACGCAATCAGAATGATATAGCAAAATGTGCATATAACCATCCCAACAGCTGGGCAAGCCGGACTCATCTATTTGTCAAAAGACTAATCACCACTTCAGCATTTCAGTGCTGCATGCCAAATTTACCTTTCATTTTTTACAGCAGTTGCTGACCAACACTCAGCACTTATTTTCAAACACAATGATATCATATGAGAAGCATTTTCAACTGCTATTTATATGCTTCATTAACTATTTTTGAAGGTTAATATAAGATACGAGTGGGAAGGAAAGGGAAAAAAATGGTATCACCACTACAACTACTGGATTGCTTGTCCAAATTAGTCTTAACAAAGGACTTTATGAGAGTGGTGCTTTAGTCAAATAAAAGCAACCACAACCAATACAGAGCAGCTGGAGGTGGTGAGATTAAATTATATAAGAAGCATTATTCATAAGGCATTACTCATCTCACCTTAAAGTAGACATCTAAAGAAAGTCAAATGGATTGTAGCAAGTGCTCTCCATTGACTAGAAAGGCAGCCTCTAACGACTGCCTCAGATGTACATGTCTGCACAGTAGCCACTCTTTAAGATGAAATTAATTCCTCTATTTCACTCCAGCATTTAGCCTTACTTTCTACATAGTAGCGCAATTCTAGCTTCATTGCAGAGTATTGTTCCCTCATCACATTAGTAGAAACATACTACAAAACAAAAATCCAGTAGGTTTTTACTAGCTTAATTAGCAATATTCAATTCTCCTTAAGTTCTCAGAGGTTCATAGAGGTGCTAGCCATCATTACCTCCATTTCACAAGTGAGGAAAACTGAACGTTAACATGAAAGTTAACATGACCTTGCCCATGATCTGCTACAGGTCAAAAGGTTAAACTAAAACGAGAATCAAAACCCCAGGACACACTCTTCCATACTATATTTCATCCTACCTTAGAATTATCATCATCTACCATGAGTCCAACTCTGCTGCATACTCTTCAACAAATTCATTGGCCTGAAAGGCAAATATGAAGATTAATATGAAAGATAAAATACACAGTGAATAAGATGAAATATTTCTTTTCTTTTAAGCACTGAAGACAGACACTATCCCTTTTTATCACATGGTCCATCCACACAGCACACTGGAGCATGATGCAGTTGCCTAGCTAGCATTGGTTAAGCTAGCGCCAGAACGAAACACACTACAGCAGTTTCAAAATGATGCTGAGCCCAAGTTATCAGCCTTGTGAAGGGACAAAACTTACTATCATGAGGAGTGGACCAGGCAAATACAGTTTATATATCTTTTAGTACTTGAGCTATCAACAGCGCAATGTGCTTCATAGATTTATCAGCCTAGTCTAGGTGAGCTGGGGATGGTCTTCATGCTCTACTGCACCATGTAGACATACTCTAAATTCTCTGTAAGAGCAGCTAACTAAAATAACACTGCAGATCATCCTATAAAAAAGAAAAACAGTATAGACAAGGACTCAATGTATTATTATTTTTTTTAATTTCTGAAACAGATAAACAGTTTTAAATATTTACTATAGGGTAAGTCGGAGTATTAAAACACACCTGTACACACACACATATGTGTACATCAACATATACACAGATACATGCTTCTATATAAATACTCTACTCTTCTCCTACTGATATGTTTACCTATATTCACTTTGTTGCTACTTCTTGTAAGTACATTAAACTACCAAAGCATGGTCTTTTCTTAATTGCTTATAAAAGAATTATGACAGTAATGTTTTTACCAGAGTAGGCAGAAAACTAGTCCTCAACACCATGACACACTGGAAGGAGGATGCCTTCCAACCTTGTATCTGTACCGTTACCCTGCCAGAAAGATATGTCTTTAAAGAACAAGTCTTTACCAGTTGTCTGAAATCCTGGCACATGAATGTGATTTTCTGCACTGATTAATGCTGATTTAGCTGCCTGCACCCAGAATACAAGTCAAAAGAGTGGGAATGCCAGCACTGTACCAGTATGTTTGAGACGATGATCTTGCCAAAACACTACATATTTAGCACTCTGGAACTGATGCAATGAAATTGTTAGAAGACTTGGGTAATGTCAGGATAGAAACAAAACATAATAAATTTTCACTATTATTTTCTTCCTTTAATACAGGTTTCAGCTCTTTTGAAATAATGTACATTTCTGTATTCCTTTGCTAATGTGGCCCATCTATTATAAACTTTGATATTATACAGAATTACAGTTGCAGATTGCAAGAATATTTCAGTTCTGTTAAACAGAAATTGTTCTTAGCAATGAAATTATGTCACTGGAAAACAAATATATCCATTATCAGTACAGAAAACCTCTAGCTAAACCTCAATACTGTAGTGGCTCATAAATATTAGACTACTGATCAAAAAACATTTAACATGTAAAGTTTGATCACATGAACATAGCTGTGCACTAGCAAATCAGGATTACAGTTTTGGATATTTCAGTTAACAATAAGACAAAGAAGCTCCTCCTTCACAATGATCAAAAGAGAAATTAACAAATAGTCAAAAATCAAGGATATACTTGTATAATAGTGGAAACAACACTAAAGACATGCTTTTCATTTTCCTCAACTCAAAGTTAAATAGCAACATTTTTAAACTCTTTTAATTAAGAGGGGCAAGGACATTCTGTCTTTAACTGCTTCTTCTGACTTGATATTTCCAGTTATCCAAATCAAAAGTCATTTAAGACCACCAAATAATTCATTTTGACACAAGCTAAACCAAAACAAGTGAGACGTTTTAAAGGAAATTGTTTTCTTATGATGCTTTATATCATTCAGCCAAAACTGCATGTAACTTTTTCTTCTCTTATTCATATCCTCTTCTTGGTGGCTACTGTCTCCTGTCTTGTACTGTCTTTTTTCTGATTGCACCTTGGCTTGCAACATACTAGATGCTTCTTGTTCAGGTTTTCTCTCTTTTTCCCTGTCACTTTAGGTACTGAGGAGTGAGGCAGCAGAATTGCTTTTATAATGCCATAAGAGACAGGTTTAGAGGGAAGTTGACAGGCCTAGATCTTACGTATGTGTTCAGATACTTCAGCAATATGTGGCAACACAAAATCTTTAAGATACATGGACAGCCAAGGTCAAAGTTACAATGCTGATGAGCCCTAAAACATTCAAAGCAGAACACTGCAAGCAACAGGAATCTAATGTTAAATATGATCAGTACAATAAATGACTTATTACCCATTGAAGAGAAAAAAAAATATTTATGAACCACATTTGTTGTGGCAGTTGCTTCTACTCTCTACTTCTGAAAGTCTGTAATCTGTCAAAAAATTTTACAATAATTATGTACAATGATCAGAACGAGACACCTCTTTCAGTCCCCTATTGATCATGGCTCACTTCAAAGCAACTTATAGATAGTGGTTCATACAAAACCCCCTTGCATTTGCCTGGAAAAACATAGGAATAGGTTGTAGGAGTTGCCGAAACAGATGCAGACCTGGGTCTGTTGAGTCTGGTTTCTAATCTTTAGCAATCATTTGCTTCAGTAGGATGCAAACACCTTCTTCAAGGCTTGGGTGTCCATGATTTGGCAAGGGAGCTGAGAGTTTCCAGAAGCCCATGAGAATTAGCCTCAGTGACACTGAGGACACAGCCAGCTCTCTCTAAGAGACTATGAAAAGCATGCAGAAGGAGGAAATGGTAAGACATCCGAAGATTGTTGCATAGCCCTTCATACATTTCTGCTTACAGACAGAGATACATCAATAATTTCTGTGACACACAAATAAACAAAACTTTGACACGCTGATTTACTACAGCAGGATTTTTTACCCATCAAAACTCCATAAAGGTCTTTAATGTGTTTGAAGATATTTTCATTACTCCAATAAGTGTTAAACGTTTCCTTTGCTGTTAACAGCTTTTACGGCAAAGCTTTGAAGAATGTCCCACAGGTTATCCGTAAAGGCTGTATCTGTTGCATATAAAATAAGAAAAAACTAAGCAGTCTAGAAAACTACTTTCAAGTTGTGGCCCAGGACTAAAGCTGGAATCATGACAGGACAGATCTGTTGCTGGTCTCATCTGGCACATTCCCAAGAAAGCCATATCAATTGACACCAGCTGAGAATACAGTTTGATGCATCCCCTTATTCACTCACTTAAGTTGTTATTTTTCTTTTTTTTTTCCCTTTTATGTTCTAGTCACCAACACCATTCTGGTCAGTCACTAATAGTCCTTAAAGGCTAATCTTCCTGTTAGCTTGCATTTAAAAATGAATCTCAGATGCAGGAAATGAAAGCCTTCCTCTCAAACATAAAGCAGATTCCAACTGAAAACTAAAGAATTCACGCTTCAAACCACTCTCTGAGGATGTCTTTCTCTATTGGTAACATTTGGATATGTTTGAAAGGGAGCTAATGAAGACAGGTTTATGTGACTGGTTATAATTTTACCTTCCCAACTGCACATTTCACATTTGTCTCAGTGAATTATCTGGTAAAATATTTCATGATAATGAATTCTTTAAAAGGCTTTGAAACTAGTGAAATATTTTGAGCTAAAGTTTCAAAAACAGTCAGTAAAGTGAGCTTGCATAAAAATGCACAAGTGGCTAATTGCTCAAAAAAAGTTAAATCATTTAAGCACATATAAACAGAAAATGTAATGCTTCAAACCACTAAGTGATTGAATATATGATGACAAAGCAGAGGACGGCAGGTAGAAGAGGAACTGGGTAAGAATCAGGGACAAACTATGGAAGTAGCCCACTTTACAAGCCGTGTGAACAACCCCAAAGATCTTCCAGTGTTCACTGCCTGATCCTTCTTGCTGTGGCATTAAGAAGATTGTAACTAAACTAAGCTTTTCAGAGAATTAAACTAATTGACATCAACAAGTCTTCCCAATGAAGTGGCATTGTGTCTCTACCATGGACCACTGTGAGGAGAAAAACTGACTTGATGAAGCTGTCAGACCTCACCAGTCCTCTTCCCACCTGCCTGTTAACCGCAGCAGGTCAAGAGAAGCAGGAAGCTGCCCTTCAGTGTCGTTCTCTTCTCTTTGTGCTTATGAACTGCGAAATATAAGGATGACCCTCCCAGGCTTCACTAAATTAATTTTCAAAAGATTTTTTCTTTAGCTTTAACAGGCAGTGGAGCGAGTATTGACTGAACAGGCTCAAACCCTTGATTTTCAAAGAAAAACTGAAGACCTGTGATGAGATTATTTTATAAAGACATCCACCCCTGCAAGAGGTCTACCATATTTGCTGTGGCTGAAGGATATAGTATAAATTTGCATAATTGATATCTTCAGAATTAGTGGTAGATGATAGTTACCGTTTATTTGCAGCATAGTAATACAGATCAGTGTCTCAGTGTGCTAAATATGAATTACATTCACTATGATTTTTTTAAAAAGTGAAAAAGAAGCAACCATACTGATCTACTTTTATTAACTTTTTGCAAAAGTTAACAAATTATTCTAACAAAATACAAGTTTATCATTGCTTTGATTATGTACAATCAAGCCATTTTTAACTGGCCTACTTACCTGTTACAGAAAAAATATTTTGCCACAGCTGTTGTCCTGAAATGCCTGTGCATCTCAAATGTGTTCATTGAGTCACAGGTATTTATAAAAATAGGAATACAACACAAGAACAACCCAACTCTACTGGTATGTCACTGATGCTGTATATCATTACGCAGCAGACACTTCTGCAACAATTAAATTACAGAAGGTTATACCTTCCTATTCTTAAAGGAATACTTGCAACAATGATACATGTTTGTAAGTGATTTTAGAATTAGGATATATTTTCAAGCACTATGTATACATTTAGGAGGAAGTAATTACTGTAATAATGTGTGGGGTTTACGATATTGTAAAAGTGAATTTATCCACAGTATTTTGTATTCATAATGTTTCTTGTGGCAGCCTAAGAGAAGCAGTGAGGTATTTTTCCCTATATTAATTTTTTGTGCACAAAGAAAATATGTGAATGTTGAAATTTGATAAATTCATAATTTTTAAATTCAGGTACTTGATTTCCTCTTGGCCTAATTTCCTAAGGAAAAAAAGCACATTAAACAGAGTGATCTGTCTGTCATTCCCTGACATGAATTTTGAACTCACTATGCAGTTTCAACCAAACTTTACTGAGGGGGAAAGGTCTAAAAAATCTTAAAACTCTTATAGTTTTCTTTAAAATTGGAAAGTAGAGAGAGAAAAAAGATCCTGTTCATATTTCAACTGAGAAAAGTTAATAAGCTCATTCTTAATTAGACATCAAGAATTCTCATAAAAGAGAGACGTCAGAGACCAGGCTCTCAAAATTCCTCGTTTCTATTACATTTCACTTAGCGGTCTTATCTGTAAGTTTTTGAAGTTCTTTTTGGTTTATTTTGCTTTGCTTTAGAATACAACTGTAAGATACCAAATGCTTAGATGTTTATCTAGCCATATATAGGGTTTGAAAAATCTGTTGCAAGTAGGATGTTTTCCTGAGCAACTGCTACCAGCTTCTGCCAAATCTAAAAAATACATTTCTAGTCCTTCTGGTTTTAATGAAAATCTTCTAATGCTCTCTGAGCAGCTAGAAAGGAAGCTGAGGGAGAATACTAGTACACAAACACCGGTCGGACCAACCTCTTTTGAAGAAACCAAGCGTACACTAAAAGCACAGAAAGAAGAAAGCTCTTTTCACTAACTATTGAAAGATAGTTCCTGATATATATAGGAACACTTCAGCCAGTTACCTGGTTAAATCCATTATCTCCTCTGTTCTTAGCAGCCAGAGTGATATTTTATTATCAGGGCAATTCTTATGAATAATATGACCTCAAAATTAGTTTTAATTAAATAGAATTAGTTCTCTGATTACTAGGTACTCCTTAAAATGCTTCTGAATGCACAGGCGAGATTGGCTAGTGACTTCTGCAATGATTGTAAGTGAAATAACTCAAGTTTTTCAATGTCTGTGTTTGTACAATGTCTTGGTCATGTGAAACATTATACAAGCAACAGGTATTATGGCTAGTATTTAAGAGTCTTCCTGTCACAAGAACATCTCTGAATGTAGCACTGACAATGGCATTCTTTGCAGAGGTGACATCCAATGGCTTTGAGAGGCTGCGCTACGCTATTCTTTCATCTTAATCGACGATGATGATGCAGTCTGCAAGAACTTGGGAAAGCAATTGCTACGTCAGACTGTTACAATCAGCACATTGGAGAAATCTGCTTCAATTTCTGTATGAGACACTGGGCAAGTCCCTTACCCTGTCTCACCTGAATGAGGGCAAAAGTAATACCGGCCTCTACCTTCAGGGAGAGTGTCAAGAGAAATATTTTAGATTACACACACACAGCAGCTACACAGCAGGGATCAGTACAACTACCTAGCAAGTTTACTGAAGGTATGCAGGAGCAAATCTGCTGCTCTAAATCTGGCAGTTTTTGTAACTGTTATGTTAACAGCTACCTCCAAATACTTAATCCACCTGAAAATGTTACTACTGATATTTAATAGGTAGTGTATCAGGTTCTTTTTTAAGAAAAAAAAAAAAAAAATCTCAGTTCTATGAGTGTTCATACTTATGTCCTTTCTAGTCCTACACAGAAAGTTTCACGTGTCATTTCTGCTGGTTGAGACAGAACAGGGATAAATCATTCCAATTCTGTCATGCTTTTGCCAAGCGCACTCAGTACACACGCCTCCTCCCTGATTAAGGAAACCCTTTATAAACCCTTTTTACAATTTCACGTGGAGTCACGAGAGTATGTACATTACTTCTGACTAGCAAAGAAAACTCAGAAATGTACTAAAGTTTAGGTACCTTTGAGGAAGACAACTGCACACATATCAAGTAATACTGTCCGGTTTCTTTTGATCAGTTGCAGGCTGTAAGGGTGAAAGAGAGGTACCTGTGGCCAGAGAAACTTGCCTTACACAGCATTCCTTAATGAATCAATAACGATGAAAGGGAAAATGTTCAGTAGCCCTGAACTCCAGTAATTTACCCATATACTATGCCCAGGTGTGTATGTCCAAGCTCTCAGCACAGTGCTTTGTCAGGCTTGTTATTAGGCCAAATTAAGGACCACATGATCTACTTAGATTCCTACCACTGTATAAGAAAAGTATGTTTTATACTTTTATACATTTTTTCTATACAGCTTTTTCTGCTTTTCCAGATAGCAAATTCTTGCAATGCCTTAAAATGTTTGCTACACAACTGGTCTATATTGGAACCTAGTTCTAGTATCAGCACATCTTCATTCCCAAGTTTTTTCAGTGAAACAACGTAATAATAAATTCACAGTAACTACAACTAATTGCAGATTTCCATTTGCCTTGAGGCTTCTTGATATGTGCCTTTTCAGGGACAGGAGGAATCAGAGGGAAAAAAGTAAATGTTAACAAAATAGCCCAAAGTAAGCATCAGCCAAAACAGCACAAAGATTTGTGCAGTCCTTCCAAAGCTTTGCACAATGTTTTCCATGTCTTTCTCAACTGCACAAGACAAAGCAATAGATCTGGGGTTTTAACAAGTCTTTTCACCTAAGCAGAGTTAGTGCTCATAAACGGCAATGTCTCTCCCTGTATGGCTTTTGATTTCCTGCTTGGAAGGGGTTTTCGCTCTTGTTTGGTTAGTTTCGTGGTTTTTTTGTCAATGAAAGTTACTTTAAAAGATTTGTCTTGAGTGTTACCCCTCATTAATGTTCCACATTACTACAAAAGGTATCACCCACCACAGCAGAACTTTCCTAAAAGTTGATAGCTTTATTCCCATGCACATGCATATGAAAAAAAAAGAAAAAGGAAAATTTAAAAAGGCTGCTGAGAAAATCTAGGTGAAAATTTAAAATAAATAAATCAGATAGCAGCCTATGTCCATCTCTAAGGCATGGATATATCAATATTTATGTATATAAAAACACTAAAGGAAATGTGGAAGACAAAAAGCATTACTTTAAAGGAGCAAATCATATATAATTGTTTAAATTGGGGAAGGTCCTCAATTGATGAGTATAAATAAATTGTTCACACAATCAGTTAAACCCATACTAACTGTTCATGTCTCCTCACAAGCTGCAGCCTATTCAAGGCTACTGAAATATGAGAGGGGAAAAAACCCAACTACCCACACCTTTTTTGTCCAGTAAAATCATCCAAACACAACTTAATAAAGCTCAGTGCTTTCATAAGGCTTCACATCTTTAAAGTACTGAGCACACTGTAGCTAATCAATGAATTCCCTCATCTTCAATCCAAAGAGCATTAGACAAATGGAGGTCAAATCACGAAAGTTCAGGCAAGCCTGACCTCAAACACCTCACCAGCTTTCTGCCACGGGGGCTGGCCGAAACCCTGGCAGGAGTCGTCCAGCGCTCCTCTGCTCTGTGGTGTGCTGCCCTTTCCACAGCCGACTCCAGCCAGCTGTTACCTCCCAGCCAAGTTACAACTCATAGCAGGGTATTTAAAAGTCACCTTCAGCACCCTCTGCTTGAATCATGCTCGCTCAGAAGCTCTGGTACTGAGGATTCACCTTCCAGGTGCCCTTTCTGCTCTCAGCCAGGGCCAACCAAAGGCTCCTCAGCAAAACTGCAACCAGCCACCTCTGCGCTGAGGGGAAAGGTAGGCAGGAATGAGCTGGGGGAGCAAAGAGTCTAGCAGAAGCTCACTGCCTTGGCTGGGGCCATTTCAAAGCAGTTGTCAGCTTTCGTCAGCCAACCTCCACAGGCAGCACAAGCAGGCTGGCCACCACCATCATGCCACCCCCAG
>NW_009605981.1:39188-47476 GCF_000690535.1 Cariama cristata | reverse complement strand
CCGGCACCGACCTGCGGGGACAGGCATGGGGAGCTGACTCAGGAAAGGCCCGAGGGAGCAAATTCCCCCAGGACAGCTGAAACGGAGAATCTCTTTGCGTAGCTGGTTCCTGAAACTGCTGTGATTACGGCTATCTGATACGGTGACCCGGGCCTGTAACTCGGGCAGAAACTCCTGCCTACCCAGAGCACGCTGCAGTGAAAAACGCCCTCTGCACACCTCTTGTCTGCTCGGGGAAACCTGCTGCCCCAAATAACGGAGCGGCAGAGCTGACTTTCCTTCTGAACCCTACTGGGAAACCGCACACAAGCCTCACTGTGCCTCACCTTCCAGCTGTTCTTGAACACAGATAATGTATAGAACACCAGGCTGAGACAAGGCAAGTTAAGTAATGTATGCAAATCCTTTTAAGATGCTTGCAGTACTGTAAAGATTTCTACAAAGGAAAGTTTCACTATCAGAGGAAGGTCCTCTTTTCCCCTGACAAAGTTCACTACACAATCACATGCAGCAACCCTACCTACTAGGATTCGGTCAGAAGAGAGAAAGTTGCAGATGCAAATCTGTTAGCTCTTCCTTGAGAAAGAAACCTGGGGAATACCAGTGGGGTAAGTCCTAGCTGAAAATTAAAAATAAAAAGCAGAGGAGGTTCTCTAGATGCTTCATTTGGCTCGTTACACTGCCGCATTTACAACAGTGTTTGCATCCAGGTACCCTGTGACTGCGTGAAAGTTGAGGAGGAGGTTATTATTCATCAGTGAGCATCTGCCTGAAGTCTGACGCCTTCCTCTGTTGTGTGTGCACAGATAATAGCTCCACATCTGGAACATCTGCCCTGGGCGACTGCCCCCCCAACACGATTACAGATTACCAAAGACAATACCAAACAGACCAAAGCTATATTGAATAATAGACGGGAAGGAGGGCAGCTCCTGGAATCAAGGCGTAGCCCTTCTTCAAGTAAGTGAAGTATATGCTGTAGTGCTTTGCTGCATTGCCAAGAGAAATATTGGAATTAATTCCGGAACTTTTTTCTGCTCACATTGTTATAAACAGCTATCTTCATCTTTTCATGAAGAAGCAAAGAGTATCCATAAACTCTGCTCACACAGCTGTTTGTGACTCAGTTCTTATGTTTGCCTTTATGACATAACAACAGTATTCTTTTTCATGCGTTCCTCTGCTGCACACATACTGTGTTTACTGAAGATTTCCCAGAAAAAAAAAATCCATTAAACTTCTACCTTTTTGTCTCAAAAGGACAATGCCAAACAAAGCAAGAATAAACAAAACATTTTTCTAGACTTCAAAAGGGCAGTTTAGTTTAAAACAAAATATACCTAAGCAAAAAACCTCTAAAAAGATAGCCAGGTCCATGGGTAGGACATATATTTATCCTTTATAGAGCTGATATACTGGAAGTCTCGGTACACACAGGAAAAATTAATCTTGTAAGTATACAGTACCGTGAGGACATTATAAGCGCCAAGCCTGGCACTGTTTGCAGAATAGAGGCTGAAGAAACCCACAGTATTACCAAAAACCAGGATGAAAAATGTTTATACAAAATAACTGAGATTGCAAATTTCAATCATCTTTGGGGTAAATTGAAAATAACAGGCAGTATTACAAATACGCTCAGAACACTGTAAGAATGTACCTGGTCTCTCTAAGGCAGATAGCTGCTCAGTTTTCTCTGCCCTTTCAAGCTTTGCTGTCTGTAACAGAACACAACTTCACTCTTTTGCTGCACGGGCAATGTCTTTTCAGCTGTATGCCAGTTCGTTCATGGGACTTGGAGACAACTAATGACCATCTTCTGGTGGCTAGAATTTTTGATAATAAAAGTCCCATTCTTGCAAGCAGTTTATCCAAAAAGTTTCCTACATTTATGTCCACAATTTCTTTAATTGTTTTATTAAAAATTCACCTGTGGGCCAAATGCTATTTTCAGTTCCACTCTATAGTCCCACAGGAATCCGGATGCAAGATTGTTTCCAAAAGAAGGATTTGATCCTTCACTTTGTCAGAAAATCCTTTATTTACATTCCCATGAGTTAGGCTTTTTACAAGTGACATGATTTTTTTTCTGAAGGCTTTAACAGTTTAAAAATGATGATGCAAAGGAAATTGTCATTATAGAGGGAAGTAAACATAAGCCTGATGGAGCCAACTGCAGAGTCAGTTTTAGGGTATCCATCTGGCTTACTGCCGTACATCACTGGAGTGTTGCTGGATAAACCACTAGCCTAGTAAGGGCTTCCACCTTCCTCTGCAAAGAGGCAGTAACATTTGCCTCCTCTCGTAAAATACTTAGATCTCACCAAATGAAAAGCATCACGTGCAGTTCAGTAATGCTGTCGCAGCACAAGAAAATGACTAATTTAGCAGTGTGGGCGTGCAAGTATCTGACTGTATGCAGCCATGGTACCTGCATGTGTAACCTTTTTTAATAGCCAGGATGTTAATAAGGTTTGGCGATGAAACTCTGGAAGAGGAAAATGCTGTCGGTTTTATTAAAGTTATTTTTAAGGCTTCCAGTTTAAATGTCAATGTCCACCTGTGTGAGTGAGAAGGCTTTTCCTACTACTGCTTTCAGAATCACATGTAATGTCTCTTCATTTCTACTTCCTTCTCTGCTTCTCTGTGCTGTAAATGTATTTGTAGATGCTCTATGTGCAGAGTCATCAGTTAAAAGTCTATGGGGAAATTGTGATACAGTCTTAGTAGTCCTTATGCTCTGAAACATTTGCTTTCACTGATTTATGATTAGGGTTGTTAAAATTCATGGCAAGTTAATCTGGCACAGACAGTTTCTGCCAGGATGTGAGTTAGTTTCTGAAAAAGTTTTAAAAGTATTTCTGGATGTGGCTTTTTAAGCTTTTGGAATATAAAGAGGTGTAAGTTAATAATTTCAGAAAGATCAATGTTACACCAATGTGTCAGTTTCTGTTTCAGGATGGAGGGGCACCTATATGCCTCCTTTCTGTGCTGTTAGCTTGCTCCTTTTCTTTTGCTTTGAGACTTCTTGAAAGTATTACACCTCTGTCTTAAAAGGTGCCGAATTACACAAAGAAGCTAAAGATAAGTTTTTGGTACTTTCCAAACTAGAGATATTTCCTCTGGTAAATTTCCCCTGTATGAGATCAGTTAACCGAAAACAGGATGTGGCTCAGAGAGAGATTAAAATTTAAAGCATAACTCTATTGTAGAGCCATTCCACCAATGCTTAGCATTGCAGGGCGTTGTGTTACTATTTAAGGTGAACTATCATTTTTACATCCAAGAAAAAAAGCTCATAAGGTAATGTATTTAATATGAGTATCATCTTTTTAAAATAATCCAAGGGTTTGAGATTTGTAATGAAACAGATTTCTTAGTACATTAAAAAATGGAATTTAGGCTCAGATGCTAAGTATTTTAAAGATTGTAGTCAAAGTGCAAATAGTATTTCCAGGGCTGAGAAATCTCATTTCAGAGAGATGCTTGAGATAGGGATGTCTCATTCTATGAAAACTTAATTTTCAGTTAGTATAAATTATCTGGAAATGTGAACATGTTCTAGGAAACCCTGAAAAATTGGTAAAACACAAGAAGGAAAACTTGGTAGTAAAAGAAGTCCCCATGAGATGCAGTACTTCTAGGAACTGGAGCCAAGTGCTCCAAGTCAAGATTCCTGCCTGTTCGTAGCTCTGATATTAAGCAGTTCTTCAACTTCTATGCTATTACTTCTTTTCTGACTTAGGCTGCCCATGAAATAGGAGTAGAACAGAGTACCTGTGAGATTTGATCAATTGATCTTCAAGATTAAAAAAAACAACATGAAGAATCATAAGATTTGATATATTGTTAGCCTCAGCAAACTTGACAGCTTTGCCACAATTCAATCCCTTGTCTACAATAAAATCTTTTAAAATGTTTTTGTTTTATCTGCATCTGCCTACTACCAGTTGTAGCTCTGCTTTGTTATGGTGATATCCTGAGGACCCAGCCCAACTCCTATTATAGGAGATGGAAAGTTTCCCACTAACTTCCATAAGAGTTGGACTGTAATCCTCAAAGAGACATCAGGAATCAATTTTTTTTTTCTTCATCCCAGCTCAGCTTCAAGACTTTTTTCCAGATTACTCTGTAACATAGTATTATCCTCAGCTTCCTAGTAAGGTTGTTTTTTTGATTGTGTTTTTTTTTTTTTTCCTCCAGATAATAGATGTTCTGGAGCACCTCTTCAGCATTTGTCAGGAAAAAAGCACCCATAAAATGGACACTCTATACCATTTATCTTATTTCAGTCACTCACTAAAGCAGTTTCCACAATACAAGCCAAGAAATCACCCTGAAGAGGCTACAGAAAACTAAAGTGTTTCTCTCTATTATAGCAGCCTTGATAGTTTCCTATAAGCAATACTACTTCAGAATAAAACATCATTAGGAGATTACTGAGCCTATCTCTGATTTTAGGCAACCTAACTAGGCAGACCTTCTTTACATTAAGAAGCTTCTTGGTGGTATACCTGTCTTGGTCACTGTGTCTCCATATCAGGACAAATACGGGGTACAGACGTGTGAAGCCGACACGGACCAGTTTATGCCAGTTTCACCAGATTAAGCTCTGTTTTCTGTTGCAGCCTGTCTACAACACAGGCTTTTGCTGGTACTTGTGGTTATGCTTCTGTTTCTCTTAACATACACAGAGCCTGATCTAAACTGGAAAATTCTTAGCTGCTTATTTCCATTCTTAATGGTTTGGAGAGCTCTGGGAATGGGAGCTGTGCCCACTGGGAAGCCTGCCAAAACACTCTTCCAAAGCTCTGGATGTAACATGAAAAAACAAGTTCAGATTCAACATCTTTTGACTATGAAACAGTTGGCAAATATGGATGTTCTATCGATAGCTCAGCTCACTTGTACAGCATGCTATAGAAACCTATACAATTATCAGAAAACTCAGTATATTTGACTAGGACTAAGTAGTGGAAACAGAAAAAGGCAACAACAGGTTTCTTTAATAATGCCTTAATTAATCCTCGTTAACGAGAAGAACTGAGGGGAGAGTGAAGACTATGGTAAATCTCCACTAACCCTTTCAGAAGTTACTCATTTTGCTAATAAGAGCAAAAGAACCCCCAAGATGTTTAGAAGATGTTCTTTTACATGTGATAGAAGCAGAAGGAGACAGACTATGAACTAACTTGCTGACTTGCATCTCTCTTCCACTGAGACTTTGCTATTGTAGAGTGACCAATAGCACTGGGCTGATATTTCCGATAGTATGGTTCATAAACCTGAATAATTTCCACAAGACCACTGACCATGTCTATTTGTACCTGTATTTTACGGGCAACAAACCCAGGCAACACAGAAGTTCCAAGCGTTAGTCAGGGTTTCACTGGAAGAAAATGGTATTGTAAAAAAACCAAAGCCTCCATCAAAACATTGTTACAGAAAACTCCTGAGTATTCACAAACCAAGATGTTTTTAAGGAGGAATCTGAAGGAGAAAGGAAAATATATTTTAAACATAGGAGAAGCCTGAATGAAAAAGTAAAGTCGGAAATACAAGAAAGCAGGCATAGGGAAAGTTTTTTACAGAGGCAAGCAGACTTAGTGTTTAAATTCCTGAATAGAAAGAGTCCTCTTATGAGGCCAAGTATCTTGGCAGCTTTGCCAGCGATGGGACTCCAACAGCACATCACCACATAGAAGTTCCCAGCAGCGTCCTTGGAATTCAGCCAAGAAAACAAACCTTGCAGCTCCATGTCGAACATCTGCATCACAAATTAGATGATGAAACACCAAAGCAAGTGAATGGGGCACAAAGTGCTTAGGAAATGAATGCTCCCATCTGTTCAGGTTCAGTAACAATGGGTCATCCTGGAAGAAATCAAAATACAGATTAGCTTCATAGTGCAACAGTTCAGAATTGTGGCAAATTTTCACAAGCTAAGGTTGTATTTTCTTGATAGCAAGATACGCACAGG
The DNA here is from genome assembly GCF_000690535.1 of Cariama cristata. Lineage (NCBI taxonomy): Eukaryota > Metazoa > Chordata > Aves > Cariamiformes > Cariamidae > Cariama > Cariama cristata. The sequence goes on along the minus strand of NW_009605981.1, from coordinate 41,496 downwards.
AAGGAAATTCAGCATTTTTTAATCTGGTTATCTAAAATCACCTCTAACACTTTTTCTTATAATTAATATTTTGCTTCAAATCCCAGTGACTGGCAGGCAGGGCCGTGGGAAGTGTTTCTGCGCTGGGCTGCCCTCTGCCAGGACTCGCCCCGGAGCTGTTCAGACCTGGGCATGGAGACGGGCAGGACCACTGCGGACATGGGCCAGTGGACACAGACGAGATACACAGGAGCGTGGCTTTCAAAAATTTTGTTTTGAACTCATGTGGGTTTAGATACGTTCCCCCAATTTCTGGTATAAATCCATAGAATCCTGTTAAATTGCATCACAAGTTAATTTCACTCCTGATGTTTCCATGGGAAGTTTTTGAGATTCCTGACCAAAACAAAAGCTTAGCTGATCCTGCCAGGCTTCTTCACTGTCATATGGAAACTGTGAAATGGTGAAGTTATTTGGTTTTGATAAGAAGCCACAGATGACGTGAAGGACATAAAGAAGATTCCTCAGTCAGCCTCAGTTGAGTAATTGTGCATAACCACAAGCTGGGCAAGTTTCATGGAGTCTGAAGTTTTAGCATGAAAATACATCTCTGACTATGGGTAGGTACTTGGTGTAGGGGAAAAAAAAAATAAATGTGCTGCCTTTTCATTCAGTACATACAAAGAGATTAATCCCTGGAGCTGAAATCTCTGCCACAAATATATCTCCAGACTTCTCTTTTTAATGGGAGTACAGGCCTTTACAAGAGTCCTTGCACCCTGTTCTAAATTTCACCAAGTTTTTTATTGGCTGCTCTGAAAGCTCGTATCAGGCAGTAAACACTGAACTCTGGGGATTAATGCTGTGATTATCACCCAAGATGGTTCTCCCAAAACCATTTTCTAACATGGCACGAAGGATGTGTGGTGAAATTTTAGTGAAAATCAGGACCAAACCAGACCTCCTGACTTCCAGTTCTGTTTTATAACTGTATTTCTGGATCACTCCCCCTTGCACCAAAGTAACTGCAAATGCTACTTAAAACAATTATTCAGTACATACTATTCTACACATCCCAACCAACTGGGGCTAGAAACAGAACACCTTTTAAATATTGCATAGACTGGTGACTCCAAACTCTTAGAATTACACTAAAGGTGGAAACCAATACCTATTTCTACCTAGCTGTCAGAGCCTGGGGATGAATATTCTCTAGGACCTTACAGCAGTAGGCTTTTTATGGAAAATCTTATGATTTGGGCAGTGAAAATGACGTTTTTATGGCATATTGCTTTTTATAAATAATGAAGGAAAACTAGCTAATAAAATATAAAATATAAAGAAATACTGTATCCACAGATCTAGATATCAAGTATCAAAAATATAGCTCCTCCAAGATAATTGCAACAACACTGATTTGCATTAACTGAGGATGTGCTCCATGGTCGTACAGTATAAACGGCAGAGAACATATAATAGCCAGTGGAAAGAATGCACTGTTGAGGTTACTCTTGTAAAGCCAAATTAGACAATGCAAGTCCATGTCAGGGCTCTTTGAAAGCAGCTTGCAGTGTACTAAACCCAAACTCTGAACCTCTCGCTGTTTCTTTTGGAGTACTTTTAACTGGCGCCAGTGGGGCTGCTGTCGTTAACAGAAAATTGATTTTCCATTGTAGACCCCAATTTTTGTGGTTTAATATCTCAGCTGATTCAAAGTGCATCAAATATAACTTTTTGTTTGCTTTACTTGCAAAAGAAACTGCCATTTTAGTTGTCAAGTAGCAAGTAAATAAAGGAAATATAGTCTGAACCATGGCACCTTAGGAAGAATCTGCATTTTGTGACTTCTAGCTATGAATATGGGTAAATATTTTATAAATAACCACCTGTGTGTAACAAATATTTTCTGGCATAGAAAGAAAAGAAAGGGTTGAATATAGCAGCCTTTACTCAAGATTTCTCTGCTATTGTTTTCTAAACTTGATTGCTCTTTTTATGACAGTTGTGGCGTTTAATTCAGTTTAGTATTTTCCAGGAAATCAGTTGCTGCTTAAACATGTATCCAAATTCCAAGTTCATTCAGAACTTGAAAAGCAAAATTGAACACAAGGAATGGAATTTTGTAATGACCCAGCAATTGGCAAAACCAAACTCTTAGCTTTCAGGAGAATCAAAGAGCCAAACCCAGATATTTCTCCTAATTAGAGGTGAAAACATTATTAAATATCTTAAAAATTGAAAGCATATGTAACTCCTATAAGGTGGTTTTTTACTGGAAAACAACTGATAGTCATGCCAAATTTCAGTGTGTTCTGATGTAAGAATTCAG